>NW_017306894.1:705063-719904 GCF_000935625.1 Nanorana parkeri
CCTTTATAAAAATGCAAAAAAAGAAAAATAGAAGATCGACTTAAGAAGGGTGTCTGGAAAAAAACAAAAGCCACATTCATTATGTTGTTAGACATGCTTCCCCCGGATTTGTCACATAAAAATGCCTTGTTGATCTGCCAGAACTCCAGTGAGCCAACATCCTATTTGTGCTGACAATTTGCTGCACTCAAAATCCGAGGCAGCATTGTCAGCCCTGCATGCAAGACTACAGAACTTTATCTACCTCCCCACCCCTCTCCAACTTCGTACATTTCTTTCCCAGTAGTGAAAAACGACATCTACCTTGACTACCAAGAGCCCGGCCATACACTGTGTGTAGGTAAAGTGCTCTTAAGAGATGTAGTTTTGGGTGTGTGCCTGCATCAGCTTACCCCGTACCAATTCTACATGGGGGAGATTGCACCGCAGTAAGCTGCCAAGAGCTCCCTAAAAAATACAATCGGCGTCGGGGGCCCTCCTTACCATCTTGAATTGTATTTGTAATGTCTTCCTTATATTGTAAAGTTGTGCGCAAACTGTTGGCACTATATAAATCCTGTATAACAAACATTATTATTAATAATGTTAATAATATTGTTAATATTAATAACATCATCAACATCATCATTAATAAATATCATCGACATATTATGGTTGATGATAATAATAATAATAATAATAAAAATAAATACTAAATATTCGGGGGAGGGTCGACAGGCTTTTGTCCATAGGAACTCAAAACCCATTTTAAGCAGGTCCAATCCACCAGTCCATGAAAGCAAGCATCTCAAACTGATGTCAAACCAATGCCTAGGTCAACGTCAAGGCCTAAAAGGAAAAGCAAGCTTGTGGTTAAGGAGGAATCTTCTCAGAAGGTGTATGCTTCCGTTTCTGACCTGAACATGCCATTTTCCAGGATTTTATGCGGATCTACAGCCTTCAATGGACTGAGTCACTGACCCATAAAAAGTACATAGATAAGGGGGTTTAGGTTGACTTTTATGATCTGCATACTTGTCCTAGGGTCAGCTATTCGGAAGTACTGAAGTCACTGTTACCATGAAACCCAGGCAACCAACATTTTCAAAAGGAGATCTACAATGGCAGCTCCATATACTGATAGTGGTTTGGTTTCTTTAACGTCATCCCGTGGGGAGAAAATGTTAAAGAACCCTTTTATGGTGCAATTCTAAGAAGGGCATTTAAATGACGGAAGTTCAGCTTTAGTTCATTTTATAAAAAAAAAAAGAAGACTTTGCAGTTAGTTTTTTACTCTTGTGATATGACGATTGCAGTTTCCAAATACCAGTTTATAGGAGAATTCCACAAAGATTACTCAAGACGAACTTCTGGTGTAAAGCCGTGCTCACAATGACTCAGGCGTCACTGCAAACTTTGGATTAACGCTTTATCCAATTACAGGCGTGGGTAGAAGGATTGGATGAGAGAGTCGGGTCCTCGGGTCAGGTCACTTCAGGGATCAGGAATGGTGCCCCCGCCCCCCCCCTCCATTAAATATGCATTAAAAAGTTAAATTTCATATATTCCACAAAGCTTGCGTCACAATAATGTGCATTTTTGAACCCTTGCGACTGGGCTGGCTTAATGCAACACATGGTACAACGTGCTACCATGCACAATGACGCACAGCAACAGAACTATGCGAATGGGCCACCTAGACAAGTTAAAAGCAGCTGAACAAAATTATAAACACTTAATTTCCTACTGTGTCCAAAACACATTATATGAATCTAAACAAGTTACAAGATAAAAAGTCTGGATCCGCCAACTTCAGGATCAAGGGAAGAGACAATGCCATCACCTTGAAGTATAGTAATGTCAGATTGTGTATTCGGAGTACAGCCTTTATTTTAAGAACCACAGTGGTTGGGGTGGTAAGTTTGTATAATCATTAAACAACTTTTCACGCAGTTATTTAACCCATCAGATTGGTCATATACCTGCAGAGGACAGTGTGCAATGATAGGGAACAGAAGATAAAAAGGAGTGTGGAAAACCATGCAAAAAAAAGAATGCAGGACATAGGTTTAAAAAGGTAAAAGATATAAAGAGCTGTGAAGATGCACAATGTGGGTGTTTTGACACCTGCAGAGTGGCAAGGAGACAGCATTATTTTTCTCGCAAATTAAGCAATTCTATCAAGGCCCCCGCCCCCCACCAAATCCTATTGGCAAGTACACTTTAAACAGAGGTGATAAATGTAATCTGCTTCCCCACAATGAGCAACAGATGCAATGTTTTCCCCCTCCTGCTTGGTTAAAGGAAACAGCTGTGTAACATCTCCCCATCGAAACTCACAGCCCTCAAAGATACTTTGCTCTAGTAAACTCTCACACGCCACACCAGTGTGAAAAGGGAGGATGACGACACGAATGACCCCCTGCCTCCGCTCTGCTCCCCATGTGTGCTGGACAGTTGTGCAAAGGCAGGTGACACGGCATCCAGGGTGGATACAAATTGTTTTTTTAAACGGATTGTTTTGATTATCAAATGTATTTTAATAAAATGCTTTTGGAGTAAAAAAAAAAAAAAAAAGGATAGGTTTTCGATTTCAGATACATTAATAATTTGGTTTATTCAGCATGAAATTGAGCTTTGTTATGTAGCAGGAGGCTGTATAGTCTGCAATATTTACATTTTTGGTAAACTCATTCAATGAATCCAAGCTGAGATAACACGCACTGCATTGATGCATTCACACGATTACACGGTAAGTAACTGAGATAAAATCATAAAACAAAGTTCAGGAATATTCCTTTACCCCATAGCTTTGCAAATCCACTCAGCTGCTGCCCGCCACGTCCCTCACCTTGTTGTGTCACTGCCGCATCACCAGCCGTCCCATTAAAAAGGAGAACTATGGGGTTAAGGCTTTTCCCCATAGTTCTCCCTAGGGTAACGGGAGGACACAAACTAGCATCCTCCCGTCACCCTAGGCTCAGTATACCGCTAGCTGTAGCTCGCGGTATACTAAGACGCCGCAGGTGAAGCAGATCCCGACAATTGTGGCGGGATCCGCCCAGCTGTGTAACCGCCCCCTCCCCCGTCCATTCCGCCAGTCAGCGCTGATGGATCGGAGCGGGGAAGGGGGAATCCAGCACCTCCCCCTGTCATGGCAGGGAGCCGTGGCAGGATCGAGAGGGGAGTGAACGCCGGTATGTGTTCGCTCACCTCCCGATCTACTGAGCCGACCTGTGACAGTCTCATTGTCACAGGTCGGCTAGAACTATGAGGTGAGTGAAAAGCACTCCTCATAGTTCTCCTTTAAAAGGGAATGGGACTGTCGGGTGAGCCAACAGCGGGTCAGAGGAGGAGCCGCTGCGGGACAGAGATGACAGTTGCTCTTTCAAAATGATGATTTAAAATCCACCCTGACGGCATCCCGACCTTTACAAAGAGTTTGCTGCCTTATGTGACACATCTGGACAAGAAACTAGAGCGTCAAACCACACACAGGAAACCACTAATCCCACACCGAGTGTAAAGGCAGAGAGCAGATGTAGGGATCTCACACCGCGATTGTGTAACCGCGCTCAGTGCAGAAGAAAGAAACGGCACACCAAATGCTCTGTTAACCCTAATGATAGGACATGAATCATTTTCCCTCTTACTCCCCATCACAATAAAAATAGTTCTTGTGAAAACTGATGCACGATTTTGTGAAATAAGGCAGAAAGACAAGAGGGCCAATTCAGGTAGCATGCAGGACCCAATCCAGTTGGAGAAAATTTACAGTAAACCTTTCATGAGAGAAAGTGTCTGCCATTGCTAGCCTCAAAAATTCTAGGTGCCTGGCTGTCATTCTGGCTTCAATACTTTGAGTTGGAACAAGTGTTCAGATCTGCCGCTCTGGTCAGCAAGCATCAAATCCAGATGGCAAGTAAAACAGATGAACAACTTGTATTTCCAGAAGGCAACCACCAACCGCAGCCTCTATTCTTTTCAATGACAAAATTCCTTTAAAGGGGCCATAGCTAAGTATTACTAGAACAACAGTAAAAATGTGCCAGTTGGACATCTGCCAAGCCGTGTAATGATCACCAGAAGCAGATCAGAAACCTTGTTGTTCCAATTTTCTTGAAACAGCAAGAGGCAAACATACATTCTCGTCTACTAGGAGTCACAGCCCAATGAAAGAAGTTTGTTGTACAAGGAGCTATGCCCGCCAATCTTCAGTCTGCTTAATCCTTAATGGGTAATAAGATGTTCCTCCACCCAACTGTTTTTGGCTTTGTTAAGCGAGCCCACCAATCCTATTTAGAGAGGAATCTGCCACTGCACTTAGCACAGTCTTCCTGAACAAGTCCTTGTGCAGCTAGTAAATGTACAAGTGGAAGCTAAGGCTCTTAGAGTTTTGGCCATTCTCTGTATTGTAACCCAAATTCTCAAACTTGCAGAAAAGTTTGCCAAGTGAACAGAAATCAGACATGTAGTCTGAAGTGCTGGACAATCCTCTCTGCATAGCAAACCCTGCCATACATTTGTACAATATCCACATGAGGCATGAAGGCATGTTCACAGGCGGTGGGACAAGGAACGGCAGCTGACCAATTCCTCAGTGTCAAGAAAGCCTGAGCTGTTGAGTCCGTTTGAAAACCCCCCCCATGTAAAAATTTAGTGGGGATATTTGGACATTCAAAGCAAGGTTGGTTTTAAAAATTAAACCCAAAGAAAAGAAAAGCTTTAGCAGCATTTTAAAGACAAAAATTGCAACAAGACGTTCTGCCAGCATGCACACGACACTCAAACCCAGGTGACCCATTTGGTGGAGAGCCAAAAGCCCTACAAATTACCTCTAAAACAAAAAGCAATGACAGAAAGGGCAAGCCAAAAACTAAAAACATAACCAGCCTCAATAACGACCAGTGAAAGATAGAACCACGGTATTATACAAAAGTATGTTTTCAAATAAACTACGGACCCCCTCAAAAAGGCCCGTTTGCCAAGATTGCTTATTTTAATCTCCATTTATTATTATCCCTCAAAACAGGAGCTGGACAAGTCCCAGGGGCCGGGTCGCCAATGCTCCTTAAAAATTACAGCTGGTGCCCAACTTTTGGGGTTGTTGAGAATGGAGCTGGTTGCCAAAAAATCCTGCCGACTCTTGGATTAACAGACCAGCTCTTGAATTCCATATCAATTGGTTTACCCCTGCTTAAAACTAGAAGCATTGCATGCCACAGTACATGCCAACTTACCTGGTTTCTGGCATCTGCACAAGACAGGTTAACAGCAGGTCACCGCCACACCCATCAGACCTCTTTAGAACGTTCCTCAAGCATCCCATCACAGGACAACTACAACATCTAGACATAGACCGGTTACTATAAGAAATGACAGCAGCTAAATGCAACACTGATGACCCTCTACAGAATTCCCTAAGTAGCCTCTTCCCTGCTCATTAGTGTCTCAATGATCCCCTGACCTCCCATTGACACCTTCACCAACAATTACAGCTCATAACACATTCAACACTTACAGGACTTTTAGAGAGAGACAGTTCCCAAATTACATCATTTAACTAGTTTACATATAAAGATTCATTTAAATTCATGGGTACAATTGTAAAGGTTTCAGGAGAACACAATGTACTTTAGGAGGAAAACCTCGCCATTTTTGAGTTTGACAAGATACAGAATCATTTACAGCCAACATCTAGTTGACTTTCTGTCCAGGACCCCAAGAGACCAACCATCATTCCGTTTCCTCTATAGACAGCCAATGCTGAGCAACAGTTACACAGCTATTTATATCAACTGTCCTCCAAGTAAACCGAAGAGATATTTTAAAAAAGAGAACTATGAGGTGAGTGCTTTTCACTCACCTCATAGTTCTAGCCGACCTGTGACAATGAGACTGTCACAGGTCGGCTCAGTAGATCGGGTGGTGAGCGAACACATATCGGCGTTCGCTCACCTCTCAATCCTGTCACGGCTCCCTGCCGTGACAGGGGAGGGGCTGGATTCCCCCCTTCCCGCTCCGATCCTCCAGCGCTGACTGGCGGAACGGACGGGGCAGGGGGCGGGTACAACTGGCTCTGCCTCTATATAGGCAGAGCCAGCTGTCAGTCACCCAGCTGGGCGGATCCCGGCATAATTGTCGGGATCCGCTTCAGCTGCTGCATCTTAGTATACCGCGAGCAGCAGTTTACTGAGCCTAGGGTGACGGGAGGACGCTAGTTTGTGTCCTCCTGTTACCCTAAGGAGAACTATGGGGAAAAGCCCTGACCCCATAGTTCACCTTTAAAAGGTTTTATACAGAGAAGAACCCCAGTTGTTTTTTTTTTTAAATCAAGTACGTACCCCCATTGGTCAAGATCTCCCCTCATTCCTATATGGTCAGCTCTTAGATGGACGGTAGATGTAGTAATACTCTCAACATCTCATGGATTTTGGTAAAGCTAAAGACCACACAGAGGTTAGGACATGGATGACTGGCTTAACAACTTCCTCTAAAGCTCTACTTTTACCTAGTGCCTCTCCGCTCCCCCAACCCCATATCAATGCACAGAATGCCAAAAAAAAACCCCCAAAAAATACTGGGGAAAAAAAAAAAAAGTTAGAACATTTACTTGCCCCCCGTGTCATATACTGTCAGCAAGATCCTGAGTGGCCAGTACCCCAAAATTCCTGAATAGGGTAGAGGTTTTAGATACCTAGCAGTCTATCGATTAAACCATGTCATTTAAAAACACATGAACTTGGAGGATTCACCTGCAGTGAATGTATGCCCAATGTCACACTTCCTGCTTTATAAATATGCCCCCTAGTGTTCAAGATGCTACTTTCATGGGCAATGCGCGAGGAAGCCGGGGAAAATCAAGTATTTTCCAACTTTCAGTACAGGTGTTTTTTGCGCAGGTGGCCGCCATGCAATATGTGGGCTTTGCCTTTTTTAGTGCCCATTCACCCCTTTGCCGTTTGAACAAGGTGCATTATGGCAGCCTTTTAAATTTGAATTGGCCGCCAAATACACCGACACAGATCTAAAATCTTGTATCTACTGCACGTCTGGCAATGAAGCACACTGCAATGCACGGTGCGTTATGGAGCCATCCCAAAATTAATGGCGCCGGAGTAGACCAATGCATGTAATGTGCTTTACCGCAAAAGGTGTGAACGGGGCACAGTGCAGGGTTTAAATTCTATGCAGCTGCAGGCATTTTGTGATCACAGAGGTGAATATTTTCAGACATTTCACATATTAATGGAATTTTGTTTTGCAGGGAAGGCAGTTTATAATGTTATACAAAGTATAAATATTCAACGCTGTGCGAGACAGAATACGGAGACCTCTGTACAGTGAAGTCATTAACTAGAACAGTTTCCAAGGAGTAGCTCTGGCGAGATGATCAAGAAAAAAAAAATCCACACAACAGGAAAACAAAAAAACACGACAAAATACGAAAAGTTCCCCACTGAGGGGGGAAAAAAAGCCATTTGGCTCACTAGAAATGTTAATGTTGAGGGACATTTGCGACAAACGCGCATCTTCCGGGCCTCATTTTGTGTGCCATTAGTTGGTAGTTTTCCTGAACGTGCTTCAAACCGCAAATTATTTGTTTACAAAACATTCAGATTTGAATGGGGACCAATTGAAAATCTGTGTGTCAGGGAACCAATCATAATATAGAGAGATTAAATTATGGGTAGGCAACCCACCCCAAGGTTATTTTATTTTAAATAAATGATGGCATTTTTTTTATTCTATCAGATTAATCGAAGTTAAATCGGCTAACTAAGCGATTATGAAGATAAATCGTTAGCTGCAGACCTATAGACGATAAATCGTTTGTGATCACTCATACCTCTAATGGATCACAAAACGCTACGTGAACAGCCCCCAAAACATGGACAGGGCCCCTAGTCATTGAAGACACAAAGCTGCGGTATGTGGGTGAAAGGTTGACGGGAGACCCCGGCAGGGATCAGTTTGCAGTGAACAGCCACAGGGACTCCATACGTCAGACATGTCAGCACCATCGCTTCACGTGTTTACATCCCCTCGGCATGCCAGGACACGGCTCGTGGTAGAACTGGTTGGAGAATGAATACGAGGTGCATGTCTATCAATTGTTCCCGACACATTCTGCTAGACATAACAAGGAGAGTCACTATTGTAGAAGCCTCGTCTCTTCCACGCGTCACCGCGACTGGGGAACAAAGCAGGTGAGAAAGCGACCAGATGTGTGCCAGTCATGTGATTGCAGAACAAGCACATTTTTATAGATAAACTTGGTCCAAGTCTCAGCAACTTCTGCTGAGTTACCAGGATGAAGGACTGCGACTCGGGGGTCATACAAGAGCATTTTTATAGAATCTATAGAAGTGCGATTGCTAGGAAAAGCTCCATTGGAGACAAAAGGGGTCAGGTTTGTAGTGCAAATGCATGGTGAGCCTAAGCAAGCAACTTGCTGCAATCAGACGTTCATATATCTGACAGATAAACCTAAAGAGAACCTGTCCTGTGTGCCCAAAAGAAGACAAAGGACAAGAGTCACCAGTATTGCATGTAGGCTCCCTGCAAATTCTCTTCTCCCCATTACTGACTTACTATGCTTTGTTCTGCATGGTCTATGTCTGGTGGCAGCCATCTTGGTAGAGGAGCAGGGTTTTGCTTCCTCATGTCACATGACTGCCGGGGAATATTCAAGAAGCAGCCGGAGATGTGGAGGAAGCCGAATCCATAGACTAGATGAAGCAGGGAGATCTCTTGGACTGTAGATCCTAAAAGGTACAGCTTCCTCTCCAGCAAAGAGGAATCTGTAAGCAGCACATCAGGAACACCAAGGACATTTTTTGGGGAACTGCTTAAGCACAAGAAAATTATTTTAGATGTTTCCCATAAGATAGCAAATCTTCACTTTTTCAGGTCCACCTGCCACGTGACCCTGATGGTGGTAGCAGTGGGACAAAAAAAAAAAAAAACCCCCACCACAACACAAATGGGAAAATATTGCTCAATAGCCATGGTGAAAAATTTGAACAGGAGCACAAAAATCTGGTAAAATAAACTACATAGTGCAAGGGCCGGACTGATAGGATGGAATGCTTAGGTTGGCAATGCTTAGGTTGGCATTCACAAGACTAAAGCTGCCCATACACCTTACAATTATCTGCAGATTTTCTGTGGTCAGATGGAAAAGGTGCAACATCTCCACCTGAGCCAATCTGTTGCACTTTTTCCATCTGACCACAGAAAATCTGCAGAGAATTGTAAGGTGTATGGGCACTTTTAGAGTCTACACAATCAGACTAAAATGTGTGTGGCCAGCCTAACCAGACCCCAACTAAAAAACCAATATATATGGAAGAAAGGCTAAAGGGTTAAAAGAAAACCCACATATGTGAATGGAGATTTGACATTCCAGCAGTGCAGGCAACTGCATGTTCAGTACACACATCAGACCCGTGGTAGCCAAAACTTCAGCGCTTGAGCTATGGAGCCACTACAAACTCCATCATGCGCGTTGCTGTAAGGCCTGGTTCACACCTGAACGTTTTGTAGCGCGTTCAACGCTCGACGAACGCTCTACAAAAACGTACAAACTTGAAAACCCCAATTGTTTTCTATGGGTATGGTTCACACCTTTCCGTATTTCAGCCCGTCTGAACGCACTACAAAACAGCCTACGCCCAAAGAAGTACATGTACTTCTTTGGGGCGTTTTGGTCTCGCGTTTCCATTGGGATACAGCCAAGTAGCCCTCGGAAACTCGCGCTTGCCGCGCATTTTTTTTACAGCGAATCGCGGTAATAACGCACAAGGCGAAATGCGCGACAAACGCGCATATTCAATACGCCTAGGTGTGAACCCAGCCTTAAGTCTTGCAATGCTTCATGGAGCATGTAGTTCCACAACAGCTGGACTGCCAAAGTTTGGCTACCCCTGGAATAGGCTATTGGGGGCTATCCCAGGGAAGCAGACTGGAAACTGAACTGGCAAACCTCTAAATGCACAGATGGAAAACATAAGTGAGCAGTTTTATTATACATTTCTGTCCATCCAAGTTTGACATTTACACAGCCCTGTCTCACAGGAGACCCGATCTATTCCTCTGCTACACAGCCTCAAGGCTGTGATGCAACAGTGAAAAGAGCAGCAGGAGGACTCGTGAGCTCCTCTCTGTTCTCTATCAGCAATTTCATTGTTAGCACAAGAGAACTGCAGCACAGCCACTTGATTCCTTATGCTGCTTCTGCCTGTCCTAATCTGAGCTCTGCTGTACAATCGCCATCGCTTGTTCTGCCTGATGAAGGGGATCCTGAGAGAGCCAGAAACCTTGCATTGAGTGCATCACGTTATGCTGCTCACACGTCAATAAACAGAGGTATTTGATTTGCTATCGGAGTGCCGTTGCCTATATATTTCATTTTCCATTAACCACGGTTGCCACGGCTTTGAAGTCATAACGATGTGAAATTCAATTGAAAAGTACTAATGAGTATTTTACAACCAGATTTAAAGTTCTTCCCCCTACAGTCCCCCAAACCGGATGCTGGGCGAGAGAACACAGATATGTTCAATATTTACTAGTCACAGGACCCCTATTAAATGACAAGTCTGGGGAATCGCAAAGGTTTGATGGCCCCTCTGTTCTAGGGCCACCTGCTAGGAATTAACACCTTTTTGGGTGCTGCGTGTAGCACAAAGGATTCTGGGAAGTCAAACAACAAAAGGCCAGACTATAAAAGCCGGAACAAATGTGTTGTGTAAAACTTCTCATATCCTGCCGGGGTGAAAGGGCAATTAAAAACGGAAAAAATCAGAGGTGCCCGTAGATTTTATAGGTCACACCTCTGAGCAGAACATGACACCTGCTGCCCTTTACAGGTTCTGTTCAGCTTGCGGTCTACAATCCCCTAATGTAAACTTCTATATAGAGTGAAGAAAACCAATTTCTAGGAGACATTCGGCTGCTCCTGGTGCATGAGAATTTGTGGAGGACCAAGGTCTGAAAACTCTCCAAACCAGCAGGATCTACTTTAAACAAACTCCCTACATCAAAAACTGCCATCTTGGTGGACTTGGGTATACCAACCGGTAATCCTATAATGACAGTGAACCGACAGGAAGCAAATGGTTTGCTTTTTCCCCCAAAATTTTTGCACGTGTTTATTGGCTCTGCAGAGGAACCCAAAACACATGGATTACATAAAAAGTTACCAGTTGCCCTCGAAAAGCTAAACCATCTGTCCTCCCTTACTTGTTCCTCAAAAGGTCAAGGGTAGGGATGGACACATTAATAAGGAATTCCGGAGCCCGCCTGACCAATCTAGGGACACGCTCTAATGACAAAACCTCAAAAGTAGGGTGCCATCAGTAATTTTTTTAAGGAGCATTGGCTAGCTGGCTCCTAGGGTTTGGTCCAGCCCTGGTCAACAGTCAATCACTACTGCTGTACGGCCCATACGTGACTCCTATGCCCGAGTGCCATTGGATAAGGAATTCCGGAGCCCGTCTGACCAATCTAGGGACACGCTCCATTGGCAAAACCTCAAAAGTTGGATGCCATCTGTATTTTTTAAAGGAGCGTTGGCTAGCTGGCTCCTGGGTATTACTATTTTCCAGCCCTGTTAACAGTCAATCACTACCGCTGGACGGCCAATAAATGATGCCTATGCCCAAGTGCCATTGGATAAGGAATTCAGGAGCCCGTCTGTCCAATCGAGGGACACGCTCCATTGGCAATACCTCAAAAGTTGGATATCATCTGGATTTTTTAAAGGAGCATTGGCAAGCTGGCTCCTGGGTATAGTCCAGCCCTGATCAACAGCCAATCACTACCACTGGACTGCCGATACAGGATTCCTATGCCTGACTGCCAAAGGGGGAACCAGCCTCGATCAGGCAAGGGCCAGCATCTACGGGTATATTTACCTGTTCAATCACCTCCTCCCCAAATGTTTGTAGGCAGCTATAGAAGGAGCCAACCGACAAGACTATCAACCAGATTGAACGAGGATCATCCCATGCCTACAGGCAACTATGGGTAAAAATTATTATAAAATGTCACTATATGAACAGAAGTTTGTTTTTCTGGGTCCTCCAGGCAAACGTTTTTGCCTACCGGTTGATCCAGCTAGCAGATCCATTTAATTTTCCCACTTACTGTAAAATGGGGACAACCTGGTAAAGAGATGAGCATGTAGTTTTGAATGGACTTTAGGAGACTAATAAAATAAAGACTAGATCCATGAACCCATCGCACTCCTGACCGCTTGTCTTCAAGGAAAATCAAATGGGTGCTTCGGTGATCGACTGATGGCAGCCGTCATATGACAGCAGAAAATAGGGACACCGGCACTTCAATGTAAGCATGAAATAAAGTCTTATTTATTGAAGAGATACGACATATCACAAAGATGCCACAACCGTTTCGGGGTCACACAGGATCCCCTTCCTCAAGCAATGACATGTGGTATCTCTTCAATAAATAAGACTTTATTTCATGCTTACATTGGAGTGCCGGTGTCCCTGTTTTCTAATAAAATAAAGAAACTCCGGGTAACACTTTTTAGGTAGTTATAGCTACAGGTATAAAGTAACCCCAGCAGTGTAATATGGTTTGGCCCAAACGCTATATCCATCACTTTTGCTGGACAGCTCGGCATGTTAAAGAAGTGGAAAAATAATGATCTACTGCAGGGAGGGCCAAAATAATAAGAATTCAGGAGCCAGTCTGCCCATTGCAGAAGCCGGCAGTTCGATTACAATGCAGGAAAAACAGATAAGTGTGAACGGACCAAATGGAAGAGTTTTATTGACCATCAAATGGCTCCTATTAAGATTGGGACACAAATTTTACCAATAGTTATGGTAAAGGACCACCTGCCAGGAATTCCACCCCTTTCATGATGGCAAGCAAAACAAAAGCTTGCTGCTCACCTCTAACGCTGCTCGCTAACATGTACAGCTCACAGGAAGGTCAAAACCAAAGTCAGCCAGGGAGGGACAGGACACCCCCTCAGGTGTTGTGCTGTCCAGCGGCCATCAAACAGAAGCCGCACTTCACAATGCCCTTTTAATTGCAGTCACATGAGCTGCTAATCTTACCAACAGCTGATTACAACAGAAGAAGTTGGATGGGTGGGGAGGGTGTCAACCAGCCACACTCAGACAAGAGCCAGCACCCAAGAGCAATATGCGAGTTGGCCCTTTCTACAGACACAAGACCATCAACCAGATTGATCATCTCATGCCTACAGACCCAAAGGAACCATAAGCAAAGTCTAAAACTACATGCAATCCGCCACCAGATCACACAGCACTTTGTTTTTCCTGAGTCCGCCCCCCCCGGTACCCATTTTGTCATCTGTTGATCCTGCCAGCAGAGCCGTTTATTTTCCCCACTTACTGTAATGTGGTGACAACGCTGTTTGGCTTGTTAAAGGAAGTGGAACATGCAGGACAAAGGCTGTGACACACACGTAAAGTCACGCAGAGCAAAGCGAGGCGGCAGCATGCGGACCTTCCCGTGCAGTGTGTCTTGCAATTTCCTCGCTGGCGAGAGCATGCGTCAGGGCGCAAATTCCATTGAGTTCTTACGCATGGGTCGATTGGCTGAAGATGAAGTCTTTCATCTCGTCGCACTCGGCTACTCAAGCATGCGAATGTCTACGCATCACAGTTTTGCTGCTCGCAGCTTCGCGTGCAGTGTGTCACGGGTTTAAAGAGGTAAAACTTATTTGTGAAGGTGCGGGAAGGGAGGGGGGCACTGACGGCCCATTCACACAACAGTGTTACTTAGCATTTTGCGCATGCCATCACACGGTACTGAGCACTAGGTGTGTTGCCAATCATTTTAATTACACACAACACACTTTCTGGCAGCTATGCAATGCAACATGCGATGCTGCAATACAGTGCAAAGCAGTGGGGGGAAAAAGTGTGCGCTACTTTTTCTCACTGCAATGCAAGGTACTGTGGTACTACATGATGTGCTGCAATGCATAGCTGTTGGTACACCAATGCACCTCCCACTCAAATTATTGGCAATGCACCCAGCACTCAGTACCACACGCTAGGTGCGTTGTGGAGTTGCATGCACAAAGCACACGGTAACATGCGGTTAGCACGAGGCTCCGGTGTGAACGGGTCCTCAGAAAACACTACAACTGATGTGGAATTATTAGCCAGGTTGCATCATAACGCTTTTTACTTTGCCCGTGATTCTGCAATCAGCGTGTTCTCCTGCATTGTGCGTGCGATTAATAGGCAGCCCCCGTCCTTCTCTATGGGAGTACCTGGCCATACGTCGCCCTACGCTCACCCCAAGTGCAGGTCCATACGGGTGTCCCGGCTCGGGCACAGACAGGATCCATTCTGTACGCTCACCCACACTTGGGGGTGAGCGTTGGGCGGCGTACTCCCATAGAGAAAGACAAGGGCTGCGTACTAATCACGAGCGGCACCTGTCCTTCCCCGGGAGATGCCCGCTACGGCCGTGCACGGAGCTGTACGTGCCGGCCTTTACTCCTGTGAATGAGGGCTAAAATCCATTTCTGCCTTCGCTTTCCACAATGCAGGAGAACACGCAGCACCTGTCCTTCCCGGGAGATGCCCGATACGGCTGTGCACGCAGCACGGAGTTGTACATGGCGCCCTTTTCTCGTGTGAATGAGGCCTTATATGACAGATGCATTTATAATGCACGGTGTATGCAATAAAAGAAAAACCCTGCACAGCACTAGCCACACAGTACAGAACGACTTGAAATACATGGTCACACAGCAAGATTACACCACAGGAAAAACAGATAAGTGTGAACGGACCAAATGGAAGAGTTTTATTGACCAAATGCTCCTATTAACAGGGGGGG
>NW_017306894.1:720050-720651 GCF_000935625.1 Nanorana parkeri
CTTGCCCAATAGGTATGGTAAAGGACCATCTGCCAGGAATTCCGCCCCTTTCATGAGGGGAAGCAAAACAACAAAAATTTGCTGATCACCTCTGAACAGCAAGCCGCTTGTTAACATGTACAGCTCACAGGAAGATTAGCCCACCTTCCTATATCCATATCAAAGTCAGCCAGGGAGGGACGGGACGGAACCCCCCCCCCCCCTCAGGTGTTTACACCGAGCTCAGGACGTGCTGTCCAGCAGCCAAACAGAAGCCGCACTTGACAATGCCCTTTAATTGCAGTCACATGAGCTGCTAATCTTACCAACAGCTGATTACAATAAGGAGCGGGCTGGGGGGGGGGGGGCCATTGACTCTGAAGGACTTTCCTGTATTTGCTTTTCCTAATATCTCCATAAGCAATGGTCGCTGGAGCATGCAATTAAAAGTGAGCCCTTACTTTGCCCATGTCTCTGTTCCTCTCGAGACCGATGACCCATTTAGGTTTTTACGCTCCAGTGCCATTCATTTTGAATGGTCTCCCAACACACTTGCGTTGTGTGATTTTTAAGCCCTTTGGGGTGCACTGGCAGCCATTCATTTTGAACGTACACCCACGCA
>NW_017306894.1:720700-722865 GCF_000935625.1 Nanorana parkeri
TGTATTCATAGCAGAGCCGAGCTCCTGTGCCGACAATGAGCCCCACACAGCGTCCAGAGACCCCAGAGCTAACAATCCAAAAATTTCCGTCACTCCAATATAAGAGAAAACAAACTAAATTCCGTGTCAATCATAAAAAACATAGTTGGACTTAAAAAATTTCTAAAAAAAAAAAAAATATATAAAATAATAAAATCACAAGTTCTACTCCCCTTACATCCCAACTTCCAGTTAGCCTTCCACTGAGATCCCGGAAGTCGGAGGACCCCAAAACTGGAGAAGACGCCAGAATTTCAACGCTAGGCTCACATTAAAGTAAACTTGTGATAAAAATATATGAGCCGAAAATGCCAACTGCCTGGCTGTAACGCCAAAGCCCTTTCAGGGCACATGTAGGTCAGGAGAACCTGAGAAAAACATGGGAAGCCCTCACCTGCTTGTCATTATTCATTAACATGAAAAACGAAGCAAGAGGATCACCATGACAGCCAGGCAACTAGCATTTGCAAAAAGAGCTCATTAAATGACAGCGTCCTTGGACAGCAACACAGAAGTCACCATTGCCGGCCTAGCTGTGAAGATGCTGGCTGCCTGAAGCCGCTGACCAGCAACATGCACGCAGATCAAGAAAGTCCCAACTGTTCTGCAGGCCCATCATGAGGCGGTGAACAAGAAGGTACTGAAGCCAATGGATCAGCATGACAGCCAGGGAATTGGCACTTCTGAAGGAACGTTTAGTCACTCAATCCCTTGAAAGTTTCTTCTCTTCCCCCAATGTAGCCACAGAAGCGCTGAGCCGTACTAGCTCCCATCGGCAGACAGATGACAGATCCGCACACTAGGAATGCACTTGGGGAAAAGTTTGGGAAACCCTGAGGACGGGAACAATAGGAATCCTGGACATGGACCTGAACCGGCCCCAGGTCACATGACTATGCGCTGTCCTGCACCCCACAAGCCCATCGGAAATGGGCAACCGGGACTTATGGCATTGGCCAATGGCAGACGGCCGCCAATGCCAGCCTGCAGGGTAGCCGTACATTCAAAAGCCAGGTGTATTCCAACCGCGTAAATGAGATTGTACATGTTCAGTGAACACACCAACATAAGGCTGGGCACACACCTTACAACCATCGCAAGACTTGTCTTGCGATGGTTGTAAAGTAATTTTAAAAAAAACGTACGATCTGCCCATCTTGGACAGGAAGATTGTACTTGCGATAATCGCAAGCCGCGCCCCCCCAGGGGGCGGGCTTCCGATGACCGCAATGCTGAACGGGCAGTGTGCACTTATCTTACGAACATGCCACACACCCGCCGACAATCGTACGATTCTCGGCGGTTTTTCGAACATGTTCTGAAGATAAAAGTCGTGCGACCGTACAGTAGCAGAGGTTGCACGCCTTCCACAAACCTTGCGATAACCGTACGATCGCGGGATTTCCCGCGATTATCGCAGGGTGTGTGGGCACCTTAAGCATATTAAACAAGAGTTCATTCCAGCGAAGTCCAATGAGGTCAGAAAATCCAGTCACATGACCAGACACCCGTCCTTGTGTGAAAGCTTTGTGAATTTGGCACACAGCCAGGTATTTCAGCATCGCAGGATCGCCACTTAAATTCTCTATGCGGACAACTAAAGTTTATTCAACGAACACGGTGAGGAGAAAAGCGCAGTCACCCCGAGCAACCAGAATCTAAATTCTTGAAGCCCCAAAAAAGAAGCAAGGGTATTCTTATTGGTATCATCGCTGCAGCCATTCACTTTTGCACCGTTTGATTCTGCAAGCCGAAAATGTACAAAAGGACCCGACGAACACGGACACTTTGTATCAAAGCTGCATGATGGAATGTCACCGCCGTATCCTACAGAGACACATGCAGATCCTGGTGGACGGCCAGCTGGGACTTATAGTGCTACAGCAACTGAAATCACAGACAGGTTTATCTATCATCAGAGGGAATATAAATATATAGGATTATTACTACTATAAATGAGATGTATAACAAAATATATACATTTTTTTATGTTTACTATAATTTTTTTCCTAAATTCATCCCTCACTTTAAAAAAAAAAAAAATCTGTGAGGTTATTATATATAAAATTTAAAAAAGTGTGTGTGTGTGTGTGTGTGTGTGTAATTTTTTTATACACACAACTTTT
>NW_017306894.1:722897-724510 GCF_000935625.1 Nanorana parkeri
TTGCCTCCAGTCTCTGTCCCCCATACACATGTAACATCGGGAAAATCGCATAGACTTCATTACAGGTCTCCTGCCCCTCCATACACACACACAGACTATTCCTCCGGTGCTCGGCTCACCTCTCCGGTGAGTCCCGCTCTTTCCTCCCGGGTCCCCCGGCACAGCGCAGCAATAAGCGCCAATTCAGCGATCAAACAAAGACAGCAGCGTGCGCTCTCCTGTCACGTGATTGGGTATCCCGGGGCTTTGTAGGCGGGGCCAGCACGTGCAGAGGGTCTCCCCGCCCACCCAGTTTAGGGAATGGGGAAGGAGGTCTAGACAAAGAGGAGCCCCCCGTCCCCTCCCCCTCCCAGCTCCGTTCTGTCACTGAGCCCGACCATACACTGAACTCCATCAACTCCCCCAAACTTTCCCAGTGCCGCTCTACAAGGCGGTGTATGTAGTCTCAGCAGAGGGCTGGGGGCTTATTAGGGGAAATGGTTTATTCTTTTGGGTGCGTTTGTGACACGTTCTACGTCAGTAGCGCAAGAAAATGCATGACTTTCTTTGTGCCCCTTGACGCACGTCCGTAAAGCGCAATTGCAGGTCCATGCATGTATGAATTGAGGCCCATTTATAGCTTTGCGTTGCGTTTAACGCACACACGTTAACGCTCCTTATTAATGTAACGGAGGCGTGCAATGCGTCAAACTAAGCGTTGTACTATTTTTAATCACAACACACGCCATGCTCTGTTGTGCATTACCGTGCAATGGCGGCACAAGTCAATAAGACGCATAACGCGTGCGTTGGCACGGTGTAAGAAGGTGATACCGCACGTGTTCAACCGCTTGCATTTAAACGCATTGATGCGCGTGGGCCCTTGGCAAGTTGCAATAATGTGCAATTGCGTCGCCTGGGCGTCACCACAACACTCATTTATACCGTAACGCATGCACGTTATGGTGCAAATAGGAGCGAATTGCATTCATTCTGGCTGTCAACGCACGGGCTCATTCGCACCAAGGTACGCCTTAACACACGCGGCGTGCTGGTGTGCGCTTCCTGCGCTGCATTGTAAAGCACATCAGTCCGCTTTTTTTGTCATTCATGTAGCCATACGTCGCGATGCGTTATAGCACGTCAGAACGCACTGCGCAGAAATGCCACCCCACCTCCTTTTGTTTTCAGCACTGGACCGAAACAACAGAACACAAGATCAATTGCCTTGTCCATGCGTCAGAACTGCGTTGGGCGACCCTGGCCAACGTGCGATGGCGTGAATGAGCCCTAAACCGCCATTTACACCAGCGGCGGCGTCTTTGAAGAGGAGACGGTTGATAGGGGCAAAATGGCGTGAAGAACGCATTTTTTAAGCCACTCCCACTGAAGTCTATTGGGGACCAAACACGCACGTTCTTGTCCCCAAATAATTTTTGCAAGCATGGAACGACGCGTGTGATGCGAATTCTCAGGCGCGAATGGCGCCAATAAACGTTCATCGTTCAATTGCATATGAATGTGGACTGAATAGAGGATCGCATGGAGTCCCGACCGGGAAGGGGCATCCTGGGACTTGTAGTCCCCCCCCCCCCCCCCCCCCCGCCGCCGCCCCTCGTCCGCGCCCGCACACG
>NW_017306894.1:724676-744190 GCF_000935625.1 Nanorana parkeri
TTCCTCTTTTTTTTTAAAGGGCCGGCGCGCCCCCCGCCGGCCCTTTTTTTAAAGGGCCGGCGCGACATAGCGTCCTCCGCTCCCCGGACTGGTCTTTGTTTTTGCAACTGGAAGTCTGTCTTTATCTGTTCGCATTCCGAGAAACCAGATCCGCGCACATCTGGACTAACCAGCGCCCAGACGGAACCGATTTACCTCATTTGCCACAAAAAAAAACCCATCCAAATGGGATTATTTAATATCGGCGCGACGGCCCGCAAATTTATCAAAACTGGAGCAGACAAAATCTGGAGCAGCTGTATGTGGCAACCAATCAGCTTCTCTCTCTCATTTTCAAATCTTCACTGAACAAACTGAAGGGAAAGCTACACTACAGTCAATGAGGGTTGTCACCCTAGGACAGGAAGTGCATTACAGGCGGGATCACGGGGTGAAAAAAAAAAAGGAAATTAGCCTGAAAAAGGAAAACAAATGCAGCCCCCACATCTGAGAGAAAGGGGGCTTTACTGGTGTCGATGGAGCACCAGACCCATGGGTGGGTAAAAATACACGGGGGTAGGTGTTCTGTAGTCCTGTCCTAGGGTGACAACTCTGCTCTCCGTAGATACAGTATGGTGAATGAACGTTGTCACCCTAGGACAGGAAGTGCATTACTGGTGTCGATGGAGCACCAAACCCAAGGGTGGGTAAAAATACACAGGGGTAGGTGTTCTGTAGTCCTGTCCTAGGGTGACAACTCTGCTCCTCCATAGATACAGTACAGTCAATGAACGTTGTCACCCTAGGACAGGAAGTGGATTACTGGTGTCGATGGAGCACCAGACCCATGGGTGGGTAAAAATACACGGGGGTAGGTGTTCTGTAGTCCTGTCCTAGGGTGGCAACTCTGCTCTCCATAGATACAGTACGGTGAATGAACGTTGTCACCCTAGGACAGGAAGTGCATTACAGGCGAGATCACCAGGTGGAAAAAGGAAAACGAATGCATATCTGAGAACTGTTAGTCTTCATTAGAATACATTGTTGTTCTCGGGTTGCACTTTTTAGGCTCTGTGCACACATTAGCGGTTTTCGGCGCAAATTATTACGTGCGGAACCGCTCAAAACATGTGCGTGCTTTCGTGACAGACACGCGGAAAACCGCTCTGATTTTCCTACCGCTCTGTGACTGGAGCCGTACACCAGGTCAGACGTTCACGTTCAGATGTCTTTGTGTTTTTGAGTGTCCTCGAGCGGTGCTGCTGTTGGTACTGAAATGGTTAATACAAACCAGGGACAACTGGAGGGCAAACCAGGGACAACTGGGGGGGCAAACCAGGGGCAACTGGGGGGGCAAACCAGGGGCAACTGGGGGGGCAAACCAGGTCCAACTGGAGGGCAAACCAGAGCCAGCCGGAGGGCAAACCAGGGACAACTGGAGGGCAAACCAGGGACAACTGGAGGGCAAACCGGAGGCCAACTGGAGGGCAAACCAGGGGCAACTGGAGGGCAAACCAGGGACAACTGGGGGAAACCGGAGGCCAACTGGGGGGCAAACCAGGGGCAACTTGTGGGGCAAACCAGGGTCAACTGGGGGGCAAACCAGGGCCAACTGGGGGGCAAACCGGAGGCCAACTGGGGGGCAAACCGGAGGCCAACTGGTGGGGCAAACCAGGGCCAGCTGGAGGGCAAACCAGGGCCAGCTGGAGGGCAAACCAGGGCCAACTGGGGGGCAAGGGCGTTAACCAGGGCTGATGTCAGAGGCGTATACCTGTCCATGCATTTAGGCAGGCAGTGGATAGCTGACCCATTAACACACCTGCCCTGATTACCTGAGGGGTAATACCTGTGGAGGGTGGGGGAGCGGCCCGTCACCGGAGGCATCAGGCCAAATGAGATCTCCAGGCAAATTTAAAAAAAAACGCACCGCATGGGTTAAGTGCTCGTTTTGGTCTAGGGCAGGAAAACTAAAGCCTTCCAGCTGTAGCGAAACCACAGATCCCATCATGCATCTGCCTCTGGAAGTCATGCCTGTGGCTGTCACAGTCTTGCAATGCCTCATGGGACTTGCAGTTGCACCCCAACTGGAGGGCCGGAGTTTGCCCGCCCCTGATCTCGGGGCCGGAAAAAACTAGATTTACTTACCTGATCCCGGCGTCCTCTCAGCTCATTCACGGCATCGCTAAGATGGGCCCGATGTTGGAGAGGATGTAACTTGTGCCCACAGACAAGATACACCGTCAGGGGCCACCCAATGGCTGAAAAGGAACCCAGAAGTGGCGGTGGGGAAGATGGCGGCCGGGATCGAAGAAACAAAGGGCACTGAGAGAGCACCCGGTGCCTGTTCATATTGTTGGGGGCCGCTGTGAGTTTTTTTCCTGTTACTCGGCCAGAGTATGGACGCAGCACGAGCGCTGTGATCTTTTCTATGGAGAAAAGGGAAGGATTGCTACAGTATCCCGGAGGAATCCCAACATGTCAGGAAATAAAACCGTACACGATACAGTCTGACCGTACAATCTCCTTCACAGCTACCAACGTCTACATGGAGGAAGAGCATTCCCGACGGGATACAAGCCGATTGATTTTGGACAAGTACTCACACCCCATCGTTTCATAGGTTACTATACAGAAATGATAACATCACATTATTATTATTACATAGTATTTATAGAGCGCCAACAGTTTGCGCAGCGCTTTACAATATAAGGAAGACATTACAGTTACAATACAATTCAAGACAAGATGGTAAGGAGGGCCCTGCCCCTGAGAGCTTACAATCTGAAAGAGGAGGGGGAAATGATACATGAGGTAGCTGTGGTAGCGGTGGTGTATATGGCCGGTGTTCTATCAAACTATGTGCGGGAGAACCGATCTGCCCTGGAACAGCTAATCGGTGCTGAAATGCGACTTCTATCCGACTATGTGACTGCGATCTCACATTCCACAAAGTCGGATAGAAGTGACATTTTAGGACCGATCAGCTGTTCCAGGGCAGATCGGTTCTCCTGCACACAGGATCTGCGATCAGGGCCGTCTTTAAGGCAGGGCAAAAAGGGCATTTGCCCCGGGCCCAGTCATTGCTGTGGGGCCCAAACACAGCTGCCCCTTGACCACTTGTAGTGTCAGACTGTAACTCAGGAGGGGTGGGGGAGCAGAGCTGGGCAGCAAAGTGTTAATAAGCTGTGACAGTGTAGCAGGTGGATGGGGCACTGTCACAGGAACGATGTCCTCAGCTCTTCAAACGTCTTGGGCTGTGTTTTCCCCCTATTGCCCCTGACAGGAAGTTAGTGCTGATGATAAGAAGAGCCTCAGCTTTTGCCCGGAGCCAGCTAGGAGGTAATATTATAGTCAGAGGATTGAGTGTTCCTGAGAGAGAGTGACGGTCCCTGCATGGACTGAGGGAAGCTTTGCTGCTGCAGACAGAGGCTGACAGTCCCAGCATGGAGCTGCGTTCCACGTCCCCCCTGTCATCACTTTCTTCCAGCTCTGTCACATAGTCTGTGAATATTCATGGGGCAAAGACTAAAGTTAATTTGCACTTTTTTGCAGCCAGATTGGAATAGAATCCTATTTTATATGTGTTATATGTATTTTTACTTGCTGGATATTCTTATATTTCGACAATTGAATGTAATGTTAAGGACGGGGCTGGAAGTAATGGTCACTATAATTAACCCTGTGTGTACTGGCTCATGATCAGATGTACAGGACTGTCTGTACTAACAAAGGGTTAGTGATCTCAGGTTTGGCTGGTGCATTGCATATTACTGTCTCAGTAGCTGGAATGCACTAGATCGCATAATAAAATTCTCCCTGCGTGCATGCATGACCTATTTTTTGCGACTGCACTGCACCATGGGCATTGTTTTGCCATGTGTTCTGGGGCAGTTAAATGCACCGCAAGGCAGGAGACGTGGCTGTGGTGCCATTGACTTGAATGTATCTCCTGCCCCAGAACAAAGGGAACATTTTATAATGCGATACAGTGCATTCCAGCTACCAACCGTGCTGGAACACACTGGATTAGGTGTAAACAAGCCCTTTGGTGTGATGGAAGCTGCCTGTAGAGTCCTGTGTGTAATCTGCTAAAAAACACTTTGTAAATGTGAATTGGGTGTGCTATATGAATGGGAACACGTAACATATAGTAGGGGGCAGACAATGCACTATATAGAAATGTCGCCAGCACACCAAAACATCCTTTTAGGATAACAAAATGTTCATTTATTTGCCATTCCCTGTCAGAAAAACAAGCGCCCGATGAAGGGACCCTGCACGGTCCCGAAAGCGCTTGTTTTTCTGACAAGGAACTGTAAATAAATAAACATTTGGCTATCCTAAAAGGATGTTTTGGTGTGCTGGGGACATTTCTATATATTGCTGATGTTTGTGGCGCCATCCGCAGTCACTGCGGGCACCCACCCCATTACAAGGGACTTTCGGTAAGGAGTGCAACAAGTAAAGGTGTTTTTTTGTCAACTGTGTAGGCCAAAATCCTTGCACTGGCCCTGCTGTACAGTGCATATTGTGACCATATGATGTTTCACAGGGTGAAGGGGGCGGGTGGGGGGGCCCAAGAAAATGTTTGCCCAGGGTACAATCAATATTAAAGACGGCCCTGTCTGCGATGCCGATCTGTCAGGTACCCGGGTGGAGACTGAATGTAGGGAGGAGGCTTCTCTTGCACCTCGTGTCCCAAAGACTCTGGAGTTGGGGAACAGAGTCAGAGGGGACAGCTAGTGGCACAGGTGCCAGTGGTGATCACACCATGCAAGCTGGAGTTCAGGCCACGGATCGGGTCAGGTTGAGCTGTAGTCAAAACCAGGCTGGCAGCGGAGTGCAGAGCAGGAGCCAAGATCGAGGTCAAACAAGCCAGGGGTCAAATCCAGTCGCGCAGCGAGGTACAAAGACGGGAGGCAGAGGCAGGTCCAGAAGGCAAGCAGGGGGTCAGGGGCAGGCAGCAATCAACAAGGTCAAGGATAATCCGGGTCAAAGTCAGCAAGGTAATCAGAAGCATAAGGAACACAGGGGAAGTTGAAGACAATCCAGCAACTTGGAGTCAGGTAGGCTGGCTTTAAATAGGCAGATCCATCAGGAAGCAGCATCACTTCTAGCAACTTTGCTCGGCTGTTCCGTGGCGCACGCATGTGTTTCAAGTGCCCGTTTACCCGCAGTACAGAAAACTGGACCCCGCACATGCGCAGTAGCAGGTGGTTTCTGACACGGTCTGCCCTGGAACAGCTGAGAAAGCGTTGGAATTCTGCTCCTTTTGCCGGTCACATATTCCAACGCCGAAAACGTGGGTATGATTAGGTTAAAATGTGTGACCACGTGACCGGTCACACATTCTAACGCAGTCACAATCTTTGATAGAGCACCGGCTTTAGTGTGCAATAATATAGACTACTTCCATAGTAACAAAGGAGGAAGGGCAATCTGCAAATGTTGTGTATGATTCACTTGGATACTTGTCCGTAGTTCTGAAGAACATCAGCAGATCAGGAGTCCGGATGAAACGTGATTCAGGAACTGTACGAGTGGCCGCTGAAGGGACCAATCTGCTGACTGATGCTAAAAAAAATTGAGATTTCTGATTTTGCTTTTTTTCTCTCTCACTATTACCGGCTTTTACTTTCAGGAGTTTACTCATGCGCGCCGCGATTGATGCCTAAAGCGGAAACTCCAGCTTTCGACTGAACAGAAAGAAATGGACTGAAAGAAAGGAAACGGGCAGAATGAGAGAGAAGTGGGGTAGGAAGAGATGGATTTAGGACAGGAGGAGAGGGAAGTAGGGCAGAAAGGGAGGGAAGTGGGGTAGGAAAAGATGGATTTAGGACAGAAGGTGAGGGAAGTAGGACAGAAAGGGAGGGAAGTGGGGTAGGAAGAGAGGGATTTAGGGCGGGAGGAGAGGGAAATAGGGCAGAAAGGGAGGGAAGTGTGGTAGGAAGAGAGGGATTTAGGACGGGAGGAGAGGGAAGTAGGGCAGAAAGGGAGGGAAGTGTGTTAGGAAGAGCTGGATTTAGGACGGGAGGTGAGGGAAGTAGGACAGAAAGGGAGAGAAGTGTGGTAGCAAGAGCTGGATTTAGGATGGGAGGTGAGGGAAGTAGGACAGAAAGGGAGGGAAGTGGGGTAGGAAGAGAGGGATTCAGGACAGGAGGAGAGGGAAGTATGGCAGAAAGGGAGGGAAGTGGGGTAGGAAGAGAGGGATTTAGTACAGTTGGAGAGGGAAGTAGGGCAGAAAGAGAGGGAAGAAGGGTTGATAAAGAGGGCCAGAGCACGATTAAGGACAGAAAGAAAGGGAAGTAGGGCAAAGAGGGAAAAAGGCTGGAAAGAAAGGAAGGTAGGTAGGGCATTAAAAAAAAAAAGAAAATAAGTTAGAAACAGAGGAAAGTAGGGTGGAAAGAGAGGGACCTGGGACATAAAGAAGTAAGTCGGAAAGGGAAGGAAGTAGGGGAAAAAAGGGAAATAAGTTGGTTAGAAAGGGAGGGAAGTAGGGCAGAAAAAAGGTGAATCTGGAGCAGAAGGAGAGGTAAGTAGGTTGGAAAGGGAGATGAGCAGTTTAGAAAGAGAGGCAAGTAATAGAAGAAGAGAGAGCTGGGGGAGAAATATAAGAAACAGGTTCCAAAAAGCGGGATCTGAGGCAGGAAGAGAAGGAACAAAGCACAGTCTACAGTACATGACATAGGCGGAGGGTTAATCCGGTTTTGTCGTTCTGCCAGCCCGCACTTGTTCTGCCTCAGATCACCACATAATACTTTTTGGATCAGACCAATTCATCACTCTAATCCGGTATTTGCTACTTAGATCTCACAAAGGGACGAGCTGCTGGAATGCGGTGATTGGGCTGTATCACTGGAAGCACAAGACTGCTTCTTAAGGTGCTCATAGACACAAAATGATCATAAGCCGATCTACACCTCATGGCCTCGGCACACATCCCTCGGCTGACTGATCTTGGGAACTGAATTGTTTGGGTTGGGTTTTCCTATGCTGTTGCTGATGTTCTTGAGAGCAATGGATGTCTGGTCAAAGCACAAACATACATGCTCAGCCAGTATCAGCATGTATGCCTTAATCTTCCTAAAGAACATTTGTGTGGTGGGAATCACCTTTTGGCATCTCACACTATTTTAACCAAATAATTAACCATCAATTGAACGCTTGGGTTGATTAATGAACACTGGAACAAATCAAAGAGGACCTCCTCGCCACATCAACCAAGCAAATTCTATATTTCCTCTTTCTTTTACATAGATGGAACCCGATTGGCTGCTATAGGCATACATCCCAACCTTGTGAGATGGGAGAGAGGGAAATCTTTTGGAACAGAAAATGAAGACAATGGAATCCCCCTTGCTGTGTCCCTCATACACATGGACCATGATGATCGAAAGGGCAAGAAGCATTATTTAAACCCACTAGAGCTTTTGTAATTTACATTTCTTTTATATTAATGTTTAAAAATAAACAGTGCAATAATCTGAAGAATGTAAGAAAGTTTAATTCAAGATAAACTACTTTGGCTATTGAAGCGGCCCTGTCACAAAAGTAGCATTTATCGGCTTAGGGATGCCTCAAAATAAAGGATGTGAATACTTGCCATTCCTGCTGCCCGTGCCACCATACACCACCCTGATCCTGAAACACCTTTACATGGAAGTCCACAGGGAAACTGACCCTTCCAGAATTTTCAATCTCCTGGGTCCTGCACAACTCTTACTGGTTCCTCCTGCTTGTTCCTCCTGCACAGCTCTTACTTGTTCCTCCTGCTGGTTCCTCCTCCTGCACAGCTCTTACAGGTTCCTCCTGCTGGTTCCTCCTACTCCACAGCTCTTACTGGTTTCCCCTGCTGGTTCCTCCTCCTGCAGAGCTCTTACTGGTTTCCCCCGCTGGTTCCTCCTCCTGCACAGCTCTTACTGGTTTCTTCTGCTGGTTCCTCCTCTATGTCATTACAGAAGACAGTGGTGATGTGGAGGTCCACATTGAGGACTGTGGAGGACCCATTTCTTACTAGAGACAAGTGAGCCAGAAAAAGAGCTATGCCTTGACTAAAATACTTGAATATAGCAACAGGGTCACTTTAAATAGTACAGATCTCTACACTGGACCCAAATGAAGGATCTTCAAGAAGAAATGAGATACAGAGGGATTCGGTTCCAGAAGAGGGGCAGTTGCTCTAAATAAGGGGCAGTTGGGAACTGAAATAATCTAATGTTACCTGTGGCAACATATTTAAGAGCACAACAAACAAATCACACACTTATTAAACGAATGAAAACTCTCAGCCACTAATTACAATATCTGTTTACCCACAAAACTCCGCAGGGCAAGGATCACTACAAGGTACTTTTGTTTCAAGTGCTTGATATCTCGGTTATAGGTGGGTATCAGTGTGTTGCATCACCCACTGGCTTCTTCCTTGTGTGCGTCATGATGCCGACAAAATTTCCAGTTTATTCTCTTTCCTCGTTTGTTTAGTTCTGCAACTGTTGCAACAGCATGTTACGCTGAATCACTCGCATCATGCTCTGACCCCAGAACACAGCCTAAAGACACCAACGCAGTCACACAATTAAGGGTTGGTTTGGGAGGAGGCCAATGTGCTTATCTGTGGCTTTCTATGAGGAAGCTCTATGTGAGTCTACTAAGGACCAAACCTACAACCCAAGCCCTGCAGGGCAAGAGTGCTAAAGTCAGGCGTAGACATTCAAGAATGATTGGTCACCACCAAGACCCAACGATCGATAGAAGGGAAAAAGGTGCAAGGCAACGGCTTAAATATCAATAGAGAAATTGTCATTTTGCTCACACTTCAAAGTGACGTGTTCTTCTAATAACTCCCTCCCACTGATAATTTCCCTTCAGTCTACCGTTGTTTTGTTCATCTGATGGAGCCCCCTAAAAATTCCTAATACTTCTAGGAATGTGGTCATGTAACCTCCCTACTCAATACCGAAAAACTGATATCGGTGCATCCCTACCAAAGCTCATAAAATCATTTTTAAAAATGCAAAATTGATGTGTGTGACCAGCACCCGGGGCACCCAAGCCGAGAATTACTCCCAAGATAAAAACTGATCATGAATGGATGTCGCTTTCATAGCATGTATGGTAATCTGCTGGCCTTTAAAAAGAAAAGCAGTCATTTAGGAAAAAAGACCAAGCATGTGTGTGTCGGCATTGCAAGGAAGGTGGAATAAAGTGGTCAAGTTTAGTAATCTTCCGATTCCTGATGAGCCACCACAAATTCCAGCATGCCGTGTCAGAGTCCGATTTGCGCATGCTGCATCTTGTGGTTCTTCATCCAAGCAAAACCCATACTTCATATTAGACATGTGCGATTCGTTTCGTTCCGAATTGAAATTCGGACGAATTTTCGGACATTCGGATGTATCCGAATTACAGACATAACGAATGCAAACGAATCCAAATTTCCATTTCCGAAATTCGGTAGCGTTAGTACGAACGTTCGTTTCGTTTTCAGTTCTTATTCGTTTCTTATTCGTTTCGTTCGTTGGAGCAAAGTGACATTAGAGAAGGAGAAAAATATTTTTTCCCCCTCAAATGTCACTTTTGCTGCAAACGAACGAAACGAATAAGAACAGAAAACGAAACGAACGTTGGTACTAACGCTACCGAATTTTGTCCGAATTCCGAATCCGAATTGACTTTCACACCCGAATCCTGAAAAACGAAATAACACAAATCCGAATTTAAAACGAAACAAAACAAATTTTTTGGCAGTGCACATGTCTACTTCATATATACTATAAGCTCAGATCATATCTCCCCCCAGCCCGCTCAGTTCTCCCCTCCTACAGGTATGCAGTCGTCTTTTGCTCCTGAATGGAGATTTAAAGGTCCCTTTGTTGAGCCTTTAACATGAGAATCACCATGTGTGAACTGTAGCCAAATGCAAATCCCACCTACAGATCACAAAGAGGGTCAAACCAAAATAAGCTCCCAGAGAGTTTTTAACCTTTGCCAGAACTTTAAATACTTTTTTAGGTTTCCGCTTTCTATCAAAAACTTTATAACGTTGCCAGAATGTGACATCCTCTCTCCCTCTCCTTTGTCTGACTTTTCCAAAACCGTGAGTGCGCCGTCCTTCCCTTGGCAGCACGCACGCTTGTTGTAAAAGTTCAGCAAGTAATACGCTTTATCCCCACATTCGCAGACTTCGGAAGTATACTAATAGTTTCCATGACTAACTGGGACGGGACGTCACTGGCTATTGCACGGGTACAGCCACGGACGAATTTTCGGACATTCGGATGTATCCGAATTACAGACATAACGAATGCAAACGAATCCAAATTTCCATTTCCGAAATTCGGTAGCGTTAGTACGAACGTTCGTTTCGTTTTCAGTTCTTATTCGTTTCTTATTCGTTTCGTTCGTTGGAGCAAAGTGACATTAGAGAAGGAGAAAAATATTTTTTCCCCCTCAAATGTCACTTTTGCTGCAAACGAACGAAACGAATAAGAACAGAAAACGAAACGAACGTTGGTACTAACGCTACCGAATTTTGTCCGAATTCCGAATCCGAATTGACTTTCACACCCGAATCCTGAAAAACGAAATAACACAAATCCGAATTTAAAACGAAACAAAACAAATTTTTTGGCAGTGCACATGTCTACTTCATATATACTATAAGCTCAGATCATATCTCCCCCCAGCCCGCTCAGTTCTCCCCTCCTACAGGTATGCAGTCGTCTTTTGCTCCTGAATGGAGATTTAAAGGTCCCTTTGTTGAGCCTTTAACATGAGAATCACCATGTGTGAACTGTAGCCAAATGCAAATCCCACCTACAGATCACAAAGAGGGTCAAACCAAAATAAGCTCCCAGAGAGTTTTTAACCTTTGCCAGAACTTTAAATACTTTTTTAGGTTTCCGCTTTCTATCAAAAACTTTATAACGTTGCCAGAATGTGACATCCTCTCTCCCTCTCCTTTGTCTGACTTTTCCAAAACCGTGAGTGCGCCGTCCTTCCCTTGGCAGCACGCACGCTTGTTGTAAAAGTTCAGCAAGTAATACGCTTTATCCCCACATTCGCAGACTTCGGAAGTATACTAATAGTTTCCATGACTAACTGGGACGGGACGTCACTGGCTATTGCACGGGTACAGCCGATCATATTTCAGCTGACAAAAAAAAGTGCATACACCCTGATTTCACTTCTCTTTACAAAAGAGGGCAACCCAAAAGAGGATTGCGGGCTAAATTAACAACACCGAAGCTTTTAACTCCTTGCTGGCTGTGTTGTGTTTGTAAACCATATAAAACTCTTTGCTTAAGAGACAACACTTATAATTTAATCCCGGTCATTTACTTAATCCATCTGATGGCTTCCAAGAAAAGTCACCATACACGGGACAATTATTGGCCAGGTGAAGTTGTTTGTTAACAAAAATGAGCACGTGCAAGTTCTACCAGGTGGACATGAGATCAGTCCATACTGAACCACAATCTTCATGTCTATGGGCACTAGCAACTCATATGGTCACCATACACGGGACAATTATTGGCCAGGTGAAGTTGTTTGTTACCAAAAATGAGCATGTGCAAGTTCTACCAGTGGACATGAGATCAGTCCACGTTGAACCACAATCTTCATGTCTATGAGCTGCGCACTAACAGATTGCACTAGCAACCAGTAAGGTCATCATACACGGGACAATTATTGGCATGCATGCACAAGTTCTACCAGTGGACATGAGATCAGTCCACGTTGAACCACAATCTTCATGTCTATGAGCTGCGCACTAACAGATTGCACTAGCAACCAGTAAGGTCATCATACACGGGACAATTATTGGCATGCATGCACAAGTTCTACCAGTGGACATGAGATCAGTCCACGTTGAGCAGCAACAATCTTCATATCTGTGGGCACTAGCAGATTGCACTAGCAAATAATAAGGTCACCATACACAGGACGATTATTGGCCAAGTGAAGTTTGTTACCAAAAAAGAGCACCATTCGGAAATGAGATCAGTCCATGTTGAACCACAATCTTCATGTCTATGGGCGCTAGCAACCAATAAGGTCACCATACACGGGACAATTATTGGCCGGGTGAAGTTGTTTGTTACAAAAAAAAAAGAGCATGTGCAGATTCTACCAGTGGACATGAGATCAGTCTACGTTGAGCAACAATCTTCATGTCTATGGCTGCTAGCCACCAATAAGGTCATACACAGGACGATTATTGGCCAAGTGAAGTTTGTTACCAAAACTGAGCATGTGCACGTTCTACCAGTGGAAATTAGATCAGTCCATGTTGAAAAACACAATTGTCATATCAGTGTGCACTAACAGATTGCACTACCAACTAGTAGGGTCACCATACATGGGACAATTTTTAGCCAAGGGCACTTGTTTGATAATATAAAATTAGTATTTATAGATTCTACCAGTGTACATGAGATCAATCCACACTGAGCAACAATCTTCATGTCTATGGGCACTAGCAACCCAGCAGACTGAGTTATAATCATTCATTTTGTATACTTTTTGGCTGATCACTACATTCTCTACAACCTGTAGGCTGGTCATTAGAGCCATTAGCTGTGCTTATTGTCCAAGACCATAAACAAGCCCCCTTAGATACACAGATGTGTAGAATAATCTTCCAGCAATTGAATATTGTCTATAATTCGTTACTATCCCAGTATAAAAAAATCTGGTCCAAGGAAACCTTATCTGCCCATTTATGAGATTATCGTTCAACGGTCATTATAGTTAAAGGTGAGCCAAAGGGTTGGGCTTTCTGGCTCTATTAGATTTCATGCATTTAATGGCGCAGAACAGTTGGGGACTTGACCACCTATATGTGTACGATCATCTGTAAAAGCGTTCATCTATCATAGCACATGCAGAGCTGCGGACATTTAAATGATAACCAACAATTATTGCGTCAAGTGGAAATGTGGATCGCTGATTGTTGCACCAGGCGATTGGAGGATTAAGACCAAAACATTGGTGGCTACAACACTACATCCTTTTTGTTCAGGACAGCTAGGATTGTTGGTTTCAACGACTGTAGGTGTAGTTCCAATTACTGCGAATTGTCAATGATCTAATCGTTAACTGAACGGATGGGTGTTCTCAGACCTCCTCACACAAAAGAGCTGTGGATCAATTGTATGCATCCAGCTGTTGCGGAACCGGCTGGTCGGATCATTTCTGACACTTGCAGCTCCATGGACCCAAATGTTCGCCATGGCTACGAGAGCACATAGACAGTAACAGCAAACTTCAACTAACTTTGGAATAGTTTACTTTCCTGAGATCTGGCGAAGCCACAGCATGTCTGTACAAACTGGGGATTCTGGTTTCTCAACAGCTGGTGGTTGGCAGTTTGTTCCAAAGCAGCAAGACCTAACAAAGTACTACGTCAAACCTTTTCCAACCAAAGCTAACTAGGGCTGCCACCTTTTCCAAGGTTGATCATAGGAGATCTTCTTCCTGTAAATTACATTGGCAACAAGTTCAGTTTTTAGCAGCTAACATAGGTGACAGCCCTGGGTGTATCGGGATACAAGTTCTAACATAATTTCCTTAGATCCTATAATCCTATAAAAGCCTACGAAAGATGATTATAGGTGGAACCCACAGCTCAGACAACAACTGACCCATCATCTGATTGATGCTGAAATGGATCCTCGCACAGAGCACACAAAAGGATCTTACCTTAGTAAAGCGCTGCAAACGTGGCGGAATTTCTATATCCTCCCGTGGACTCCTTGTGCTAGCACAGTACGTTTATTTAGTAAAGTTGGTCTTCAGCAGGATGTGTCAGGACTAAAGACTTTTGGGCACCACCCTCTTCCAGCTCAGCCCAATCCTAATCCTGTCCCACCTCCTATAACTTTCTCCAGTCTAATCCATCCCTGCTCCATCCCCCAGCTCCAGCTAACTTTTGACAGCATGTTTGTTTTTTTCCCTTTAATCTTTTCGTTTTTGTTTGAAGCCGACTCATTCCTCACAAATTGCTGATGGGTCATTTTTAGCACTTTTAACATTTTTCATGCAGATGTGTTTTTAAGTCAAATATTTTTTTATTTAGAATTTTTGTGACGTAAATAATAATAAGAAAAAAACAGCGTTTCTCAAGTTTTTTTTCAGACGCAGCAACCTTTAAGAGTGTGAAAAATCTAGAGGTACTAAATGCAAAATCAAATGTAAGATAACGACATGTGGCCGCTCCAAAATCCATACCAGACTATTATCCCAGATAGAGACCTGCGGTGGATTTTAAGGGAGGACCCCAAGCAAAAACACAAAAAAGCATCCCCCTTTCACATCAGAGCACCCTGTGCAAATCAGGAGCCCCTCTTCACATCAGAACCTCACCTTTTGCATCAGAGTTCTCCTTTACTTCAGGAGCCCCCCGTTACATGAGAGCCCCCCTCTTCACATGAGAACCCTTATCTTTCACATCAGAATCCTCCTTTACTTCAGGAGCCCCCGTCACATCAGAACCTCCCTCTTCACATGAGAACCCTTATGTTTCACATCGGGGTTCTCCATTACTTCAGGAGCCCCCCATTACATCAGAACCTCCCTCTTCACAGGAGAACCTCGCCTTTCACATCAGAGTCCACCTTTACATCAGGAGCCCCCCTTCACATTAGGAACCCCTTCCTTTTACATCAGAGCCTCCCTCTTCACATGAGAACCTCATCTTATACATCAGAGTCCACCTCCATCAGGAGCCCCCTTTTACATTAGGAACCCCTTCCTTTTACATCAGAGTCTCCCCTTCACACCAGAACCTCACCTTTCACATCAGAATCCTCCTTTACTTCAGGAGCCCCCGTCACATCAGAACCTCCCTCTTCACATGAGAACCCTTATCTTTCACATCGGGGTTCTCCATTACTTCAGGAGCCCCCCATTACATCAGAACCTCCCTCTTCACATGAGAACCTCGCCTTTCACATCAGAGTCTACCTTTACATCAGGAGCCCCCCTTCACATTAGGAACCCCTTCCTTTTACATCAGAGCCTCCCTCGTCACATGAGAACCTCATCTTATACATCAGAGTCCACCTCCATCAGGAGCCCCCCTTCACATTAGGAACCCCTTCCTTTTACATCAGAGCCTCCCTCTTCACATGAGAACCTCATCTTATACATCAGAGTCCACCTCCATTAGGAGCCCCCCTTCACATTAGGAACCCCTTCCTTTTACATCAGAGCCTCCCTCGTCACATGAGAACCTCATCTTATACATCAGAGTCCACCTCCATCAGGAGCCCCCCTTCACATTAGGAACCCCTTCCTTTTACATCAGAGCCTCCCTCTTCACATGAGAACCTTACATCAGAGTCTACCTTTACATCAGGAGCCCCCCTTCACATTAGGAACCCCTTCCTTTTACATCAGAGCCTCCCTCTTCACATGAGAACCTCATCTTTTACATCAGAGTCCACCTCCATCAGGAGCCCCCCTTTACATTAGGAACCCCTTCCTTTTACATCAGAGCCTCCCTCTTCACATGAGAACCTCATCTTTTACATCAGAGTCCACCTCCATCAGGAGCCCCCCTTTACATTAGGAACCCCTTCCTTTTACATCAGAGTCTCCGCTTCACATCAGAAGAACCCCCTTAACATTAACTGCCCTCTTCATATCAGAACACCCGGCGCCCCTTTCTTATGAGAGGATAACATAGACACCGGCAATCCAAGTAATGAATCAATGGCGTCTGTTTATTGACGCATAATCATGGCTGTATCCTTTCCTATGAGAGTCCCCCCTTCACATCAGGAGCCTCCTTCACCTCAGAAGCCTCTCTGGACCATGGAAAGGCATAACCCTGTGCGAAAAGTTCGAGGCACCCCTGAGGGAGGCAGAAGGCACCCCAGTGTGCCACCGGACCCTGGTTGAGAAAGGCCTGGCACGAGCAATTGCAAAACAGCGTGCAACTTTTCAAGACAGAGTAATAATGAAAAGAAAAATCCCCCCAGAATGGGGGGGATTCTGGATAACAATTAACAAAAAATTACCAATAATTCTCTACTGTATATCAGATACCCCTGCTCTAGTGCCCAAGTAATTGAGGGGTTAAAGGTAGCGGACCAGAAACATGAGCCATGGGATCTGCACCTCTGTGTTTTGGGTTCCGTTGTCATTTATTCCCCAGGAACTTTCGGTCAACTGAAACCCGCTGCTAAAATGCAACAAGCAGGATTTTATATATGTACTGCACAAAAACACATATGCGTGAATGTAAGCTTTGATGAAAAGTTAAAGTGTATGTAAAGGAGTGGAGAAGGGTTACAGAGCAGGCAGCCTTGGCACCCCATGGGACTACAAGTTCCACGAGGCATTGCAGGACTCTGATAGCCACGGGCATGACTCCTAGAGGCAGAAGCATTATGGGATTTGTAGTCTCACCACAGCTGGAGTGCCGAGGTTGCCTACCCCTGGGTTAGACTCTGTGCCAAGTTTTAATTGCTGTCTGTGTCCAGGTTGGGAAGATTTACTTTCTCTATTTGTTCTGGTGACCATTGACACCAATAGAAGAGGAAGTGGAAGACCTGATTTTCTGAGTTGTCATGGGAGTAATAGGTGAGGGGAAATCTTCCAATGGAAACAAATGTTCTGATGACAACAGTTAGGGTTTTCCCTTACTTTGGGAAGATTTCCTCTCACTTCCTGTTGTGTCACCAAGACAGGAGATGAAGGGAAGTCTTCCCAAGATCAGCAATCTACGGTAGGAAATCTTACAGACAATAAAAAATATGGGGTTTTCCCACTCTATCCAATACAAAAAAAGTTTTGTCTATATATACATTTTATAGTACGAGCTTTCAATGACTAAGTGTAATATTGTAGAATAAGCTGCAGACATTAGCAAATGGTCGGACCGCATGTGATTTGTGATTTTCTGGATGCTTGCCAATTTCTGTTTAGGCGGTGATGGATAGAGATAGATGGATGGATGGTGGTGATGGGTGGATGGTTGTATCCGAGGCTCTGGCTTATTTTTGGGGAACAATAGCGAATGGATGTGATGCCCCATAGAAATTAGATGGTTATACTTTCAGGCCAATATGCCATGGCGTAGTGTACGGTCTATCAGCCAATTAGTGTCACTTACTTAAATTAATGCCTCTCCATGCTGCAACAGAAAGAGATGGGTGGCCAGTAACAGAAGGGGGCCCAAACCTGCTTCACGTGGCCCTGTATTTGGTTCATTTAGGGCAAAGTAACTAGTTAGTTTTAGAGCAGGAAGAGTAAAGCTGGCCATACACTGCTCGAATTTCAGCCGTTTCCTGCTGCATTGGCCAAAATTCGAGCTGTGGGTGGCCCTGTTGGCACAAACAGTGGCGTCACAAGGGGGGTGTGACACCATTGCAGGGGTGTCTTGGCGCGGCAGTGCGGCTTACACATCCTCGGCTGAAGACGTGTATCCAAACCTCTGTCATTATCCTTAGTGGTGAGACATGTTGTTTTACATGCTGGTTTTGTGAGTGTGCCATGATGCCTTTCTGCTGTTTTACTGTTCAAAGCCCATTTCGTGTGCACCTTACTGTATAACTGGTAACAAATTGTTGAGTGCGTTTGTCGTTTGTTTTGCTTGACCATTGCAGGGGTGACACCAAAATAACTGACGGTCATGGACTGAGAACCCGACAATGTTGGGAAAGAGGAGGGGACCCGGCAGCATACCTCATCCTGCCGGGTGTTAATCCCCTCCTCTCTCTGCCGGCGTCCATCACCAAGATGGCCACCAGCAGTCGCCAATTAGAAGACCGAGCATGCGCAATGACGTCCCTGCGGGGTGTCACCCCGTCTCCGCTCTGAGTGACACCCGGCCTCGGACGCCCCTGGGCACAAAAGTTCGTTTTTCAATCAACTTTTGTCGAAGGATCCTGGTGGAGAATAAGGATGGGGTCGGGCGTGTTCGTAGCTCCACGTGCCGAGCCCGCCAGGAAACTGACAGCGCGCAGAGCCAATTACAAGCACTGAGACATCTCCCGATCTCTGCAGCTGCGGACCGGGAACATGTCTCAGTAACTGTGATTGGCGCTGCGCGCTGTCAGCTTCCTGGCGGGATCAGCACGTGGAGCTGCGAACACGCCCGAGCCCATCTTTAGTGGAGGATTGTTGGTTGAACAGTAACTGCATCCAATCAAATGCAGTCACTTAATGCCTATGGGGACGGTTAGGATGACCTCCTGATATGGCATCTAACATTTTCTGTATGACCTTCGATGTGCATATGAGATGTTGGCTGTAGAGTCATTTTGTGCAGCAGAAAGTTGGTAAGCTGGTTGCTAACTTTAACAAATACAGAGTAAAACTGTGAGAAGCTTATTACATCTCATTATATTTGAGACAAAGTTCTTACACTCAGGTGGCTTCCTGTCAGGAACTTCACTGAAGGACTTGGGCTGATCCATTAACACGCTGATTGCATAGAACACATGGTTGTACTCAGCAGCAGCAGCACAGCTGCAATATAAATACAGGACAATGAGATTTATATAGCACTTCAAAACCAGAAGAACCTTCATAAAAAACCTGATGGGGGTTCTTCTAACCCTTTCCTGCTCTATCCAAAACTAGAAAACAAAACTTTTTGGCTTTAGATGCACTTTATTCTCACACCTAAACCTGTAACCAGGGCTGTCTATCCTGCAGGGCAAAAGAGGCAACTGCCCTGGGCCCCATAATTTACAGGGGCCCACAGCAGCTGTCCCTGTGCAAAAATACACCTTAGGCAAAAATACTGCTGTCTGCTGCCCCCCCCCCCCCCCTCTAAACACTTGTGACTCAGGCGGGGCGTGGTGGTGGCGCCCTGTCTCGGTGAGTGTGGAAAGAGGTGCTGCAGGAACTGGGGATCAGCAGCATGGAGAGCGGGGTGGCCAAGTCTGGGTGCAGCTTCAACCTGGAGGAGTTGCTGAAATGGCCAGAGACCATTCTGAGGATCCTGAGTGCTGTGAGTACCTGCGATGGCAGGCTTTCTTTCTGCGATCACAACTTTCCTGGAGCAGCGCCCATATATGTGCTACCCTATGCCCCTGTACGGAACCCTCTATGGCATCTAAAGGGTTGGATAGTTCAGATGATTTCTAGCTGTCTCTTGTGATAGCCGTGATCTCTAGCAGTCTCCTGCGATAGCGGTAATCTCTAGCGGTCTCCAGTGATAGCGGTAATCTCTAGCGGTCTCCTGTGATAGCCATAATCTTTAGCCATCTCCTGTGATAACCGTGATCTCTAGCCATCTCTAGGAATAGTCTATTGCATTGCAGAGTCCTGAGTCTATTGCGTTATTGTGTGTATATATATATATACAGTGGGGCAAAAAAGTATTTAGTCAGCCACCAATTGTGCAAGTTCTCCCGCTTAAAAAGATGAGAGAGGCCTACGATACACATTGCCCCTATCGATATACATTGCTCCCACTATATACATTGCCACCCTCTCTATATACATTGCCCCCCCTATCTATATACAGTGCCACCCTCTCTATATACCTTGACACCCCCTCTCTATATACATCGACA
>NW_017306894.1:744201-747054 GCF_000935625.1 Nanorana parkeri
ATGATGTCTCTTAATCCGATCTTCTTCTGCCCTGTCCTTTTCAGCCTTCTCTCCAGCGCTGCGGCGGGTCTCCGATCCAGCGCAGATTCCTCTATCCTTGCTGGCACTTCCTGTCCCACGGTGTCTGCATGCGGGGGCACGCCGTCCATAGACTTACCTTGCGTCTCTGCTCGTCTCCCGGCCGAAAATGTGAACTGCGTATGCGCCCGACCCAAGATGCTTTGCGGCCACCTGAGATTTTTCAGATGTTCAGATGGGAGCGCGCGGGAAAGTCACAGGTATGTTTAAACCCTTTTAGTTTTTGTTTTTTTTAAAAAGTTTTTGCATATATCTACTGCTTGCTAGCCATAGATATATGCAAAAAAAAAAACCAGAGGGTTTTATAACCCTTTAATGCCAGATAATTGGCTGCAAACATGGGGTAAATCCCTTTCCTGAGTCAAAGGGGTGCTTAGGGCAGTGGCGGAACTACCGCCGGTGCGGACGCACCAGGGCCTCGGGCCTCTAGAGGGCCCAGCACAGTCCAAGGGTTATAGGGAGGAAGGCATAGCAGTAGCGCCGGTCACTTCTCATCCAAAAGATCCACCTCGGATGAAGTGACCTCTGACTTATGAAGATAAGTACGCTCACCTCTGCCCATAACACCAATACTTACTGACAGATCATTCTGGATTTGTGTCTACTTTGTAATCTTTGTGTCTTGTAGCTCCCTCTACGCTTTAATCTAAGAGGCTGAGTATGTACGCCGCCGCCGTGTGACATCACCAGGATAAAAGACAATATGGGAGTTTAAAAGATGAAAGTTTAAGAGTTTAATTAGAAGGACAAATGTCGCCACTTTAAAGTGGCTTCCGCCCAAGTCTGTGTTACTGTGTATAAAGAGACTCTCCGACCCGGGGCAGAATGCCTGATCACGGAGCCGTTCACTGATTAAATAAAGGAATGTTTCTGCCGATCAATGTCCGGATTCATCTGGGAAGGTTCTCATTCATCCAGGTCACGGTCTATCTGTAAAACATAAATCAAGGCAACTGGACTCGCTGTATTTTTCTTGAAGACGTTTCACTGGTCATCCGACCAGCTTGCATGTTTTTAGGTTGCCATGCTTTCTGATAGGATGTAGAGGGCGTGGTCAAATGTAGGTTTGGCTAAAAAGTTGGGTGCGAGGCATCTGCTGGAGGTGTAGGGGGCGTGGTCAAATGTGGGTTTGGCTAAAAAAGTTGGGTGGGGGGCATCCGCTGGAGGTGTAGGGGGCGTGGTCAAATGTGGGGTTGGCTAAAAAGTGGGTGGGGCATACACTGGAGGTGTAAAGGGTGTGTTCAAATGTGGGTTTGGCTAAAAAAAGGGGTGGGGCATCCGCTGGAGGTGTAGAGGGCGTGCTCAAATGCGGGTTTGGCTAAAAAGTGGGGTGGGGCATCCGCTGGAGGTGTAGAGGGCGTGGTCAAATGTGGGTTTGGCTAAAAAGGTGGGTGGGGGGCATCCGCTGGAGGTGTAGAGGGCGTGGTCAAATGTGGGTTTGGCTAAAAAGTGGGTGTAGCTTCACGGCTTTTGGGTTGAGTGTCACATTTCCCTCTATAATATAAAAAAAAGACATTGTATCAGACAAGATACATTTTAAACTGAACAAGATGACTGCTCTGAGTGTATCACAGGAACAAAAAATCTGTATATCGTGAATCTGCAATAAATGAACATTTCCCCGTATTTTATCCCATTAAGTATAGAAGTATAGAAAATATCCTTTGCCATGACAGAAATCCAGAGAGCTCCTAACTTCCTGTTTGACCTGACAACACAGTGCCTCTGCTGCACTGAAATCTTAAATCGCTCCAGCCATCAGGACTACAGAACTCCTCCCATCTCCCACTCTACATGCTACATTGATTTCTTTACCAAGAAAACAATGCTGCTGCCTTGATTTCCAACAGCCTGCCCACACACTATGTATAGAGAAAGAGCTCTTGGGAGATGTATTTCTGGGGGGGTTCGACGTCAATAGAATCCAAAATCCTAGCTTCTTCAAGAGTTCTACAGACCCAGTGATAATAAAAGAAAATAAATAATGTTAGGCAGGGGCGTCCCGAGGCCGGGTGTTACCCGGTCTCCAGATTGGGTGACACCCCAACATGCCATCACCGCGCGTGACGTCACCTCCAGCGTGCGCAATGACGTCATCGCGCATGCGCGGTCTTCTGATTGATGCCTGCCGGCGGCCATCTTGGTGGTGGATGCTGGCAGAGAGAGGAGGGGACGTTTACCCGGCGGGATGAGGTATGTCGCCGGGTCCCCTCCTCTCTCCTGACACTGTCTGGCTCTCGGTCCATGACGGAGTGCCCAACTTTTTAGAGGAGGGTGACACCAAAATGACTGTTTGCAGGGACCCTCATAACACATAATCCTATGGTAAGCAACCAGCAATATCTTATGAATAAACATGGAATCACCTAAATGAAATTGTCGCAGTGTCATGAGTGGTGCAGAGATAATATCTCAATCTGGAATCCCCCTGAAAATTCGGACTACAGACAATGAACTGAGGGAAATGAAAGATAAAATGATACCGGCCAATAATGTTGCAATATTTGCTTTCAGTCCAGAGCTCCCCCCCCCCCCACAGTACTTAATTTCCGCCATAAGAGGGCCTCAGTCTAAGTGGCCAGCACCACTCCACCCACTTCCTTTGAGCCCAAAGCGCCCTGGACATTGAAAGCAGGAGCAGCACAATGATAAGCTCATCTCACTGTCACTCTGATATCTCCTTCTATCAGCATGCTTTTTGTCAGCATATAAACTGATTGGCTCCTTGTGATGCTTCTTGCTTTTCTTCAAAAAAGGAATTTTAAAATGTCAGTT
>NW_017306894.1:747181-753596 GCF_000935625.1 Nanorana parkeri
GCGGGGTGACACTCGGTTACCGCTCCGGGTGTCACGCAGCCTCGGGACGCCCCTGGTGTTAACCCCGTGTGGAGAGATTTTGGACTTGTGTCAATGGCATGATCTTGGGATGCATCTCAGATCATTCAATATCTATTGACAGACCTACTTCTGACACATATTAGAACTGCAATTGACCGCCTTCTGACCTGCATTTGACCTCCTTCCCATCTGCAATTGACCTCCTTCTGACCTGCAGACCTGAGTTTGATCTGAATTGACCTCCTTCTGACCTGACTTTGATCTGCAATTGATGTTTTTTGCCCTGCATTAGACCTGCAAGTGACCTCCTTCTGACTTGCCTCTGACCTACTTCAAACGGGTTTTCCAATCCTACATTCTTGTATGGAAATGCAAAACCCTCTTGAAGCCAACAAAACCTCTTCCACATCCACCTGCCAATTTTTTACCTCGCCTTTCACCACATACTCTTCCTGGTTTTAGGTGACCAAACAATAAAAAATTGGAGGGAATTCATACAGGAAGTTAGTGGAAATCACCACAATGGAGGAAGCAGAGTTTGCCCTCCCAGACTCCTGAAACTCCTAACTGTGTTAATAAGGAACTTCTCATCATTTCCTGGCGGGCGCGCCGACTTCCTGAAGATGATTTATTATGTTATAAATAACTTGCAGGTTGTTTCCTCCTCCACATCGGGTTCCACCAGTTTGAGTAACTGCAGTTGGATGTATATACGGCTCGGAACCAGTACCTGCTGGAGTATGATGTGTCGTCTTCACAGCTTTCCATCTTTTAGGTCCAATCTACAGTTCTGAGTAAATATATGTAATAATTAAAGGGCATGTCAAGGCAAAATAAAAACGTTCAGTACATCTCTGCAATACATCTCCCCGTGTTTTATCTCTTTAAAGACTCTGCAAGTGCAGAACAATATCTGTTGATCTGACAGAAGTTAATTTAGCTGTCATGTTGTGAGATGACAACACACATCATTGCTGTGGTGTCAGCCCTGGCCAGTGTATATTTTGCTAAACTACTTAAAGGAGAACTATGAGGTGAGTGATTTTTACTCAACCTCATAGTTCGAGCCGACCTGTGACAATGAGACTGTCACAGGTCGGCTCTATAGATTGGGAAGTGAGCGAACACATACCGTCGGTCGCTCACTTTCCGATCACCTCCCTGCAGTGAGCGGTGACTGTCAGTCCCGCCTCCTGGCAGGGATTCCCCCGCTCCAATCCTCCTGCGCTGAGTAGAGCTACAAGCAGGGGAGGGGGCGGGCACAGCTGGCTCTGCCTCTAGATAGGCAGAGCCCGATAGCGGCTGCCTGAGGTCCCGCGCTTGCTGGGAATCTCAGCAGCCTTCCTGTTAACCACACGGTGTCTGTTTATAGTGCCTTCCCATGGCGGTGGGGGATTTGGTGGGCCCTTCATGGTTTCTTGCCCCGATGTTTCTAGTTACGCCTCTCCCTATACATTCACTTCCATCTTGATTGGCCCCGGTTTCTATCCCCGGTATTTATACACGAGCGGACTCATCAATAGCACACTCTCTACAAGCGCTCTCCCCGTCTCTTCCCAGCCCGGAGCGGAGGAGTACTTGGTGGAAGATTCCGAACCTTTTTTTTCATTAAATTCTTTTTTATTGAAGAGTTATTCATGAGTTCAGGTAGTCCAAACATTTCCACTTGGAGACGTTCCAGGAGGTCTTACATTAACCCGAGGGGAAGAAAAGAGATGAGAATTTGGAGATGTCCAACAGTAATACAAAAACCAGCAAAGCAGATGACGGGGAAACTTTTTCTGGATTATTTCTCCCAAACAGATAGGAATTCACTTGGCAGGACGGTGGCCCTTAAAGGACAAGTGCACTTCTACCTTTTGCCCTCTTCCCCCAGACCTAACCTAACACAACCTCCACCACCATGGATGCATACTTACCGCAATATCTCAACCATGGTTCCGCAATAGACTTTTATTGGGCTGGAGACAACTGGAGACGGTTCTATAAAAGTATATGGGACTGTAATGGGCAGATGCAGCCATGGCAGCGGGACATGCACCATTGGACTTATCACATCCAATGTCTATGTGGCACAAATGCGCAGGTGCGGACAGGATAACGAAGACTGACATCACTGGATGCAAACAAACACTGGCACCTGGTCATCTGAGGGAGGTATGTACACTATATTGCCAAAGTATTGGGACACCCCTCCAAATCATTGGATTCAGGTGTTCCGTGAAATTTCCTTGCTACTAAATATTCCGCGGTCACCTGTTAGTGGTATTATAACAAAGTGGAAGCCACGAAGTGGTAGGCCACGTAAAATGACAGAACGGGTCAGCGCATGCTGAAGCGCACAGTGCACAGAAGTCGCCAACTGTCTGCAGAGTCAATAGCTACAGACCTCCAAACTTCGTGTGGTCTTCAGATTGGCACAACAACAGTGCGTAGAGAGCTTCATGGAATGGGTTTCCATGGCCGAGCAGCTGCATCCAAGCCTTACATCACCAAGTGCAATGCAAAGCGTGGGATGCCGTGGTGTAAAGCGCGCCGCCACTGGACTCTAGAGAAGTGGAGACGTGTTCTCTGGAGTGACGAATCACGCTTCTCTGTCTGGCAATCCGATGGACGTGTCTGGGTTTGGCGGTTGCCAGGAGAATGGTACTTGCCTGACTGCATCGTGCCAAGTGTAAAGTTTATGGGAGGGGGGGGCTTATTTTTTAGGGGTTGTGCTTGGCCCCTTAGTTCCAATGAAGGGAACTCTTAAGGCATCAGCATACCAAGACATTTTGGACAATTTCATGCTCCCAACTTTGTGGGAACAGTTTGGGGATGGCCCCTTCCTGTTCCAACATGACTGCGCACCACTGCACAAAGCAAGCTCCATAAAGACATGGATGGGGGAGTTTGGGGTGGAGGAACGTGACTGGCCTGCACAGAGTCCTGACCTCAACCCCATAGAACACCTTTGGGATGAATTAGAGCAGAGACTGCGAGCCCGGCCTTCTCCTCCAACATCAGTACCTGGCCTCACAAATGGTCCAACATTCCCATAGACACACTCCTCAACCTTGTGGACGCCTTCCCAGAAGAGTTGAAGCTGTTATAGCTGCAAAGGGCGGAGCCATCTCAATACTGATCCCTACGGACTAAGACTGGGATGCCATCAAACTTCTTGTGCGTGTAAAGGCCGGCGCCCCATTACTTTTGGCAATATAGTGTATGTATCAGTGAGGAGGGTGCCTTAGGTTAGGTCAGGGGAAGGGGGTAAGAAGAGTAAGTGCACCTTGTTTTAATGTGTACTCATCCTGTATGGCAAAAGGCAAGATCCAGACATAGGAAGTCAGACATTTTGGGGTTTTGTATGAAAAGTTTACTAGTAAGAAGATTTCTTGATGCCTGTGGCCGCCAATCAACATCCTTCTTTCGTCTTTCAACCTTGCACTACAGAAGTGACAGTTGCTTAAGGCCACAAGAAATGTTCTTTTGATACATGAGCTCTCATGGCATGACCTATCTCATCAGAGTATAATTGGTTGAAATTATCTCTTTTTAGCGGGGACGTTCGCTCATCGTGATAGTCATGTCGTTTTATTCCTTCAGTTTTTACAGTGAGCCACGAGTAAAGGAAAATGACAATTGTAGAATGTATACTGGGTTGTACACCGGCTCTCTAAAATTGGAATGGAATGGGGAGTGCCTTGTAAAACAGTCAAGTAGCTTGATGACTCGTATGAAATGCATGTTGATTAAGAACATCAAATACAGCCAACGCGTTTCATAGGAAATAGCCAACCCCTTCTTCAGGGCTTAAGCTTATGATTTGTGATTAAAACCAGACACATTCATTAGAAGGCCTGTTTTTGGGGTAAATTGAGCTGAGGTGACAGAGTATCCTTGTAGAAATGAGTTGGCCACATCCACCTCCACCAGGACACGTGGTCACCTCAGTTATATGTATAAAAGAAATCTTGACTCTTATCAGTCCAGTGCTACCACACACATACCAGCTCTGTTATATTGATACATTTTTTTTTTTTTTTTCTAAGGTCCGTGATGCTTGCATCGAAGACAAACTTCCCCCTGTGAACAAAAAAAGTGAACCGTGAAATCACAGCACACACAAAAAAAGTGCAGGAGGGTGGTTTGGTCCTCCTCCGAAGAGGAAGGGCATCGAGTTCCCCTACCGAAGTAGGTCCACGAGTACTAGGTAGGGGGCTCCACCGGAGAGAGATGCCCAAGTGAAGGGAGGCAGAGAACCCCCCCCCCAACATCAGGACAGCCCCCAAAGGTACCTGCCCCCTCTGTCTTTCTGTGGAGTAAAAAACACGCAGTCGTGCACGTGAAAGTGCGTAAATAAATAAGGCCAAGGTATAAAAATTGCCCCGGGCTAGACAGAAGGCCTGCCCAAGAGGCGTAGTGCAGAAAAAAAAAACACCTTGCAGTGGGGCAACCCCTGCACTGCAAGGGTTAACTGCTGATTTTTGTCTGTGGGTATTGTGTAAAGCACTTTGACGTACCTGATCTCCTTCCTGCAGCCCAGAGCCCCTCCAGTGGTTGGAGTTGGTTGGGGTTAAGATGTTAGGGTGGGTGAGTGGTGGTGGAGGGGTGCACCCATGAAAGGTTTGCCCCGGGCCCACAAATGTTTATGACGATTTGCCTTGGAACTTGCCCGTTTTTCAATATTGACAGAAAATCTGCAGTCTTGATTCAGTTCTGTGTTTTTATTGATGTTCACTGTATAAGTTAACCAGTTGCTGTCTGCCCGTTGAAAAAAAACGGACGCCACAGCTGCATTGACGGGTTGCCGTCTCCAGACGGCATTTTTTTTCTGCTCGCGCGCGCCCCTTCTTTTGGGGTCCCCTGGTGACATTAGGGGTCCTAGAGATCCCTAATGTCTCCATAAAGAGGACCTGTCAGTGTGCCTGTGCTATTATATAGGGGGATCGTTATCCCCCTATGTAATAGCAATAACAATAAGTGTAAAAAAATATATATATATATAAATAAAAAATAAATAAAAAAAAATAAAAGTCACATATAAAAAAACTTTTTTTAAAAAAACCAAAATGTTTAAGTCCCCCCACCCCTACATTTACGCACATATAAACATAAATATGCGTCCGGAAACGACAATTGTGCTACACATGTTACATATCGCCGCAAACGTCGCAGTGAGAGCAATCATTTTAGGACCATCAATCACTGATAACACTAAACTGATGAGCGGTAAAAGCTTTTAAAGCGTCGCCTATGGCCAATTTTGGGTATCATCGTTTTTTGGGGTTTCGCACGCGCACGCAATTTTAAGGCTTGACATGTTTGGTGTCTTTTTACCCGGCTTGACCCCGACTGAAGGAGAGAACATAAAATGTAAATGTTGTTAATACAGATGTGGGATCCACCAAGTCCTTGTTACATAGGACAGAGTTCAGATATGCCAACTTCGCTGTAAATGTGATATCAAATTGCTCAAAATGTTCTGGTACCTGTAAGGGGTTAAAGGAGAACTATGAGGTGAGTGCTTTTCACTCACCTCATAGCAGAGGCGCTCTAGACTTTGTGAGGCCTTAGGCGAAACTCAAAACGTGAGGCCCCCACCTACACCAATAATCAGGGCTTGAAAAATCCACTCGTCCTCTCGTCTGTGATGAGAGGACGCCGGAGCCCGATGAGTAGCTTCCCGGCCGCCCGTTGTAATTACACGGCCGGCCGGGAGCTTTACATTCAATCGATCGTGCGTTTTTAGAGATGCCCGACCACTTGTATAGGAGCAGGTGTCACTGCCTTGCCGGTCCTGAGATCCGCTGTGCCCGATGCGGCCGGGACTGGCACGGCTGCTCTGTGACAGGAGATCAAATGGGAGTTCGGTACACAATCTCTCTTTGATCTCCTCTCAGTCCCCGAATGCAGGAAGTGATGTATATTACCCCACTTCCTGCATTCAGTGTCACTCTCCAGCTACAGAAGCTGATGAAGTCGATCTCTGGGGGTCCCTAGGTGACATTAGGGGTCTTGGAGACCCCTGATGTCTCCATAAAGAGGGCCTGTCATGTAAATTGGCTATCACATAGGGGGCTTCTTAGCAGTGGAACGCAGTCTTTATGGCGTGACTGGACCCTGACAACAGTATTTTTAAAACAAGAATTATTATTTTTTTTAGCATGTATTTTCCTTTTTTAGGCTGGGTTCACACCTGGGCGGTTGTAATATGCGCGCCAAACGCACGTTTTTGGCCGCATGGCTTTTGCACGTTTTTCTGTCCACGAAACACGCATTTGACGCGCGTTTTACAAAATCTAATATGTGGAAGTCAATGGATCCGCGCGGAGGACACCCACACCACAGATGGGTCCCCCGTCAACATATGCCACCACTGACAACTGCCTCCAAGGATCCAAACCGCCAA
>NW_017306894.1:753711-760629 GCF_000935625.1 Nanorana parkeri
AAAACCTCCTCTCAGGGCGGGTGGGGGGGTGGGAAGTTACTCACTTGCTGCCGGACTCCCAACTGGACTTCCGGACTCCTCCTTCCTGGCTATCTTCCTGGCGCCCCTCCTGGACGACCCCTTCCTCCAATCCTGTAAATTACCTTTCTATAACCTCTTCTTTCTTTCTTTAAACCTTTCCTAACTTTGTTCCCCTTCCCAGCCTTGTCATGCAGGCCTTCCGCTCATTCCTCTGCTATCCATAGCGCCAGGCCTTACTGTATTGCGGGCAATGGTGAAGATCAGGTAATCCATACTGTGCCCAATGAAGGAAAGCCAGCTCTGCAGAAATGATAAGGTCACCCTCTAGCACCTGTGAGGACAGAGCATTCCATAGACATGGATGTTTCCACTTGATGGAGCATTCCTGTGTATGTTAATGAAAGGGAGGGTGGAACAGCTCAAGGAGAATCTACCAACACTGATTTATCTAGGGTGGAACAAGAGCGATTGGAAACGTTTTCTATCTCTTCCAATTAACAACCTTCTAGAGTGGTCACCCATCTTCACCTGATCTACTATTTTATGGTGGTCACACATACCCATTACTATCTAGTTGTACCATCTGCTTTAGCTTTACCTACAACTGCATAGCGTGAGGGCCAATCAGATTGAATATAAACTGAATGGATTGTCCATGTGGGCCATCATACTACAAAGTTTTTGGTTAACCAAACCAGAGACTGTTCAGTCAGATTGTAACATGCGTGGCCAGCTGTATACGTATGGACATCATCAGGGGCATAACTAGAAATCACAGGGCCCCATAGCAAAATTTTGTATGGGGCCCTGCGATTTCTAGTTACACCCCCTTGAAGAGCCCACATAGCTCACCTGAGGGTGACCCTGCAGAGCCCACCATAGAGTCTCTGGTCACACTCATTACCTGTCCGCCTCTTCTTCCTCATAGTTACATAGTTAGTCAGGTTGAAAAAAGACACAAGTCCATCGAGTTCAACCTGTAGAGAAAGTTCAACCTCCTCCGTCGCCGGGCCCGCTCCGTCCTCCGTCGCCAAGCCCGCCTCCTCCTCTGTCACCGGCCCCGCCTCCTTCTCTGATGCTGACCCCCGGGCCCCACCTCCTCCACCGCCGCTGCTGACTCGCATTGACTCAGCAGCAGCTATGGAGAAGAACGCAGCGCTGCACAGATCACGGTGATCTGAACAGCGGCGCGTTCGAACCCATAGCGACCCAGGCGGCCCGCACGGCATCACGGGGGTGTCCTGGCCGGACCCCGCTGTGCCCGGGCCCCATAGCGGCCGCCTGGGTCGCTATGGCTATTGTTACGCCACTGGACATCATGATCATGAGAGCCATAGTATGATCATGAAAGAACTGTATGAAAAAAAGCAGCTGGTTTGTGCCCACATGTCTGAACCACAATCTAATATCTACATCCAGTTTTAACAGAAAACTTCAACACCCAGCTTCAAGTCCGAACAGGCAGTGTGGGCATGGTATGGTCTAAGTGTGTTTTACATTCCACACACAGAATATTTGCATGTCAGCCAACAGCTCACGCTGATGGGAAGCCGCTGCTGCGATTCTGATTGTGTCATCCTTTTTTCTTTGTTATCCTGGAAAAATGAAGCTGGTTTGAGTCATCTGTCAAAGCACGATTGTTCTTGTAGGCCGTGCGAGGTGTGGCCGCTCTCCGAAGCCTCTGGATTGTGTTGACTGACACTAACATCTGGGTACTTTTTCAGGGGCGGCCTGGAAAAATAATTATATACAGTAAATATGACACTGTGTACCGTGTAAGAGCCTCTGTGCGTGATGGTATGATCCAGCTTCCCAACCGCGGCACAGCATGACATGTCACTAACAGCTGTACAGAGCTGAGTCCGCCCAGGATAAGCCTCGGCTCTAATCGGAAACATGTTGGTGTTTATTTTCCAAGGCAATGCAATCATAAGGTGCAGAATGCCATAGTCCATAGCAACAAAACCAGTTTACTGATGACTGGTCACTGAAAGGGGGTGTCAGATTGATTGGCCCTCAAGAAGAGGCCTTTAGAGTCCCATGAAAGCTTTTTTCCTAGTGGTGCAAGTTCCTAAAGACATGCATTGGGGTAATGTGCATTTGTGCAATGGTGCAATGTGGTGACTCCCAACTGGAGGTACATCTATAGTCAACTGTACACCTGGTGTCTTGCGTTTGCCAGGGGCTGGGTGGAATGCTGGCCAGAGCACCCCGATTGCTAAAATGGGGGGTGGGGGGAGAAAAAAAGTCAGCTGTCTCCTTGGGTTGGCAAACTTTTGCTGACCCACAGAGTGGCACCCCCCTTCAAGTGGCACCCAGGGCACGTGCCATATGTGCCATACCCTGGATACACCACTGCTCCAAATGTACATGCCTAAGGCACCTAAACTACGACACAACGCAACATGTGCTGACGTACTACCACAAAGAAAATGGTGCATGCCCAAATTTTGGTATGTTGTGGTGCATTAGCCAGCCCATTTAACTCATGTAAACTTGCAACAGATGTTGACATGAGTGGGCTCAATGCACCATCGTGGGCCAGACTGGTGTGAATGGGTCACTACTGAACTTGTCGATTTCTGCATCATTGACGGTCAAAGGAAACCTGATCTTGTCACAATTAGGGATGGGTGAAATGGATGGTTTTCCTTTCTCTGGAACTTCAGTGAAAATTAGATTTTGGTAAAATTTTGCCATTTTGGCAACATACATTGGAGTCAAGAGACAGAGGAAATTAATGTAGGTTTTGGTGTTATTTTTATAGGTGCAAAGGGCTTTAAATAGTTCCTGATGGTTACCTTAGCTCCTTTCAACTTTCTTATACATGTTCATGTCCGAAAAAACTGCCTCTTATCAGCCTAATTATTTTACATTTTTTTTAACAGAAAGAAGGAAAAGGAAGAACACAAATAACAAATACACAAAACAAAAATAGAACAAAAATATATAATAACAAAATATTCATAAAAAAATACTAAATGAAAATAACTAAACATCCCTAACTTTATACCCCCCCCCCCCCCAAAAAAAAAAGAATGAAAAGAGCAGAAAGTTTTTATTTTTCAAACAAATTTTGTGTCAGCAGCCTAACGAGCGATATTGAGAATTTCCACTTTTTTGCTGCCGGGTTCGACTTAGTCTAAATCATCCCTAGTCAGAATTCATATTGTGGGGGAGGAGAGCAGCCTGTAATCTCATAAAAGGACTGAGAACCTTTGGCTTGGGGAGGGGGGCAAACACAACCCCCTAAGATTAAGAACATGACGACATGGCTGTTGGCGGGAAAGTTCAAAACCAACCGTTGAACGTATTATTTTACTGAAAGAGCAGTTGATGATCGGAGAAGACGTCCAGCAAAAGTAGAGAGTCAGTCGCTGAATTTTAACATACTTGGTACAAACACAGATACATAAATGACTAATATCACAGACAAAAAGGTTTGTAGCTCTACTCCCTGCTGGATAGATGTTGGGTCCTTCTGGTGCCCCCAGGGGTGACCCTTATTTGGACCCAAGTAGTAAAGTATGTCACCAGCACACCGTAGTTAAAGTCATGCCTGATGAAGGGACCCTGAGTGGCCCCGAAACGTTGCAATGTGACAGGATGTGTGTGCATCAATAAAATGATCACTGCTTGAAGATACGGCTAACTACGGTGTGCTGGTGACATACTTTACTACTTGAATCTGAAGCAGCGCCCTCAGCAGTCACTACAGCGCACCCACCGCAAGGGACATACCAGGAAGGAGTGCAGTAGGATTCTCCTGCATTCCTTATGTGGACCGGACACTCAATGACAAACCGGTAACGGTTTTTGAGAAAGAATAAAAGCCCGGCAGAGGAACATTCGTTAGGGCAGCATGGCAATAACAAGGCAAACTTGTGGTGCTGGATCTTGGGACACTGTTAACCCCACCCATGGTTTGCTGTTTGCCCAATCACCAGAGGGGTTGACCCAAAATCACACCCACTTTCCATATCGGTCCCGTCCAGACCCCATCTTTAATTATCCACAGATGTCACATTACACCCACTTTACAGGTTGGCTCTGACCAAACCTTCCTATAAAAATGCATGGACCCCCAATCGTGGCCCCCGAATCCCACCACTGATGTCTTTTTTAATTAATACGCACGTGCAGTAGCTCAGATAAGGTTGGTGCTGTAATCCCGGGACATGGCCCAGAACATAGCATTGGTGGCACAAGGGGTCAAGATCCCGAACTGTTCTGGGAAATCCAGGATCATTGGCATTAATGAGTTTCTGTATGTGAGACACAGCAAGATACTTGGGCTTTGGGGTACCTCCTCATCTCCTTCATTACAAACAGGTAAGCAAAAAGGTGATCAGGTCTCCAGATATCTGACTGGGGAGAGGAGTGGACCGGGTACATAGCTCCCCTAGGTGAGGCACAGGAAGTGTCCCCAAGCTGGAGTCTTTTTTTCCTTATTTCTTTAAATGGCTCAAGTTTTGAACCTTGAAGTCGTTTATTTGGTGGCCTCCAGATAGATGGACCTTGCAGGAGGAGTGACAACATTTTTTCAGAGCCTGCATTCAGTGCTAGCAAACCACCTTCTGACTGCTCTTTAGTGAATTTGACCACATTGGTGATGCCCACCTTATGCTTTCACCCACCTGTAAGCCCACTCCCCTTCCTATTCATCCGCCCATCCACGCTGCCACTGCAAGCCTGCTTTCAGCTGCTGTGTGATATCTCAATGTAAAGAATAAAGATTACAAAGCAGGCTAACTAAAATGTGCACCATTGAAGCAACTCACACCTAAAAGGTGCTTTGTATATTGGCCCGGAGTAATCCGTTAAATGCGTCTCAATAAACAGAGAGCAGTACTCATGAAGGTGCGTTTCTGGGTTTGGAGGCCGTTTACCTGAGGACGTACTGAGGAGGTTTACTATGAGGAGCTCTTGGACGCTCCTGTTGATATGGGCAGGGATGAAGAGAGGCGGTGGAGTGGAAACAGTTTGTTCTGGAGTCTTGGCAGGGCACCATCCTAGATCCTGTTTGGGTGACACTGGCACATCCGGGGATCATGCCGTTCACGGTCTGCTGCATCCTTTGTGCAGCATGGTAATAAGGCTTGAAACCAGAAAAGCAAATATAACTGTGAAACCTTTCCGGCTTCATGTGATATAAAAACATTCTCATACTGACAACTGTGTAAGAACCAACAGGCTAGGAAGATCAGAAAATGCCAGGGGTGTCACCAGGGGAGGGCAGCAGAGGCAGCTGTCTAGGGTGCAGGGGACATGGAGGGGCACTGTCACATCAGGACAAAATCTTTATAGCAGAACTCCAGCTTTTGACCCCCAGCCCACCCTAGGTCAGCCACATACATTCAAAATTAATCAGGATACATACCTTAGGGGCCCATTCACACCATCATGGTGCATTCACGCATGCATGTTAACTGTATGACATGCGACAAGAATACTTTGTAACTTTTTGGGGGATTTGCCACGTAGATGAACAGAGTGGGCCGACAGGAGCTAAAAGAATAGTTGCTGCTTTAACTTTGTTGTTCCACCTGGCTGCGAGCTTCATTACATTCTGTTGGCCGACTGCCCATTTACAGCATTACGTTTAACTCTTTGTTCTACGGATTTAAGAAAATGTAACAAAATGCCGAACAATATAGAGATCCGTTGTTACATTTTATTTGGGTCCCATTCACACTTGCGAACGGGGCCGATCACATGAGCCTCATGAATTGCTCTGCGAGCCTCATGCAGGCGGGTGGCCCTGTACAATACAATGACACCCGCCAGCTCCTGCAGGTGTTCGCATGTCATTGCCCGTGCTGCGATTACCTGCAGATGATTGTACCTGGATTAGGTTTGCCACCTGTCCAGGATTCACCCGGACAGTCCGGGTTCTGAATGCTGTGTCCGGGTTTCATGGCAGCTGAGACCTAGACACAAGATGTCAGGCAGACAGGAGCAACCAAAATGAATATAGGGGCTACTGGCCCACCACTGAAAATAGTCTCAACTGTGATTTACATATGAATAAGCCGCAACTCATTCTCCCCCAAAAAATGTCAGCGCGTCGCTAGAGTGTTCAGGTTTTGCTTGAAGAAAAGGTGGCAACCCTAACCTGGATGCATGTCTTCATCCAGGGGTCATCGTCCGCAGTATGAATGGGGGAAAGTCAAGGGGCAGAATGATTGCAGATCTCTGGAATATCCATGTCCTTCTTAATGCATGAGAGCCTTGTTGGCTGCGGCTTGGCATTGCATGCTATTGCCAAGTCTGTGATCTACAGGGACCCCCCCAAATCTATTTCCAACACTGATTCTCCCAGAATATTTTCAGCACCCGTGCGTATACCTTCACATTCAATATGGAACCTCATCTGCCATTTGACTGCCCATCCCCCTATTCTATCTCCAGGTCTTCCAGGCAGGGCCATCCCTATAATCAGGCAACCTGGAGGAATGGCCACAGCTAAGAGCTCTTAGCAATCTGTGATGCTCTGTCCAGTTTCCCGCCCACCTCACTGACATCCTTGGTTGCCATGCAGCTGAGCGGGATGCTCTGGATGGCATCCCACTAAGCTCTGGATGGCATCACGCAAAGCTCTGGATGGCATCACGCAAAGCTCTGGATGGCATCATGCAAAGCTCTGGATGGCATCCCGCTAAGCTCTGGAGGGCATCACGCTAAGCTCTGGAGGGCATCCCGCTAAGCTCTGGAGGGCATCCCGCTAAGCTCTGGTGGGCATCCCGCTAAGCTCTGGATGGCATCCCACTAAGCTCTGGATGGCATCACGCTAAGCTCTGGATGGCATCCCACTAAGCTCTGGATGGCATCACGCTAAGCTCTGGATGGCATCACGCTAAGCTCTGGATGGCATCACGCTAAGCTCTGGATGGCATC
>NW_017306894.1:760656-780878 GCF_000935625.1 Nanorana parkeri
GGAGGGGGGGGGGGGGGGGGATGGGACGTCCCACAAAAAAAGCACTGGCACCACGATGGAACTTCCGGGGCACACCACTCATAACCTTCATCCATTTAGATAATGAGCCATTTATAATGAATCTATTTATAAATAACTAATATATTTATGTATATTCCTAACTAATCCATTTATGTAACCAGTGTCCTATCCAGGTACACACAAGTACAATTCATCTACAACAGACCCAGGTTAACCCAAGTATTACAAGCGCATGTATACTGTATATATATAATAAAAACTTGAACACAGGCTCCTTTACAAGTTGAGTGTTTTCAGTGAATGGGGATAAAAGAGTGTGCTGAGAAATCCATTCACTGGCAGTCTGGCCCTTACTGAGTGAGGAATTGCAGAAGTCACCGAAGTTCAAAGAGCTCAATTTTCCTGAAATATTTCAGTGCCTGCTCTGTGTTTGTTCAGGAATCCCTATCAGAGTGCCGTCCTCCCTGTGCTGTTCCCTCGCAGCATTACTCCTAATGTAATATGAAATATATGGCTGGCTTCATTCCACCACTCACATGGCGCTCCATTTATCAAGTCTGTATATTGTCAGCTCTGTCTTCCGGTTTGGCATCTCTATTCATTTACATAGCGCTGACATATTCCACGGTGCTTTACAAAGTCCATAGACCTCTTCACATTTCTCACATACGCTCCGGTGTCCCCCGTCGTAGTCTAAACACACAAATTTGGCCGGCTTTTGCCTTTAAGTTAAAGCCGAACCCCAGACACATATAAAATACGCAAATTCATGAAAGCAATGTAAGCAATTCAATTTCCTGTGATATCAGCTGTTTGCAATCACCTACAGCAGTGGGACAGCGTGGGCCAGCAGTAAGAGCCAATCAGATGTGCTGCATGCAAATGCACTGACAAGGAATATGCTGATAGGACGAGAGAGCATCATGAGTAGAGAGATGACCTCATCAGTCTCCTGCTACTCTTTTACTGTAAGGCCTCATTGACACAAGAAAAGGCCGGCACGTTCAGCTCCGTGCTGCGTGCACGGCCGTAACCGGCAGCTCCCGGGAAGGACGGGTGCTGCGGGGGATTAGTACACAGCCCCTGTCCTTCTCTATGGGAGTACTTGGCTGTACGCTGCCCTACGCTCACCCGCCCTGCACGTCCATGCGGGTGCGGGTATCCATACTCATGCGCTGACAGGATGGATTCTATCTGCGTCCGAGCCGGGACACCCAACACCCGTACGGACCTGCACTTGGGGTGAGCGTAGGGCGGCGTATGGCCGCATACTCCCATAGAGAAGGACGGGGGCTGTGTACTAATCACACGCAGCACCGGTCATTCCCGGGAGGTGCTTCCCGATACGGCCGTGCACGCAGCACGGAGCTGTAGATGCCGGCCTTTTCTCATGTGAATGTGGCCTAACTCTCCAATCAGCAGGCTGGAGATGTACAGACCACACCGCTGTGTTCCTTCTACAACAGAAAACCGAGAATGAGTGTAAATCTCAGGACTGGCTAGAAAGAACTACAAATACTTTAGCAGGTACAACAACTAGCATCTGGCAATTTAACCATTTGCCTGAAGTCCAGCTTTAACCTGCCAGTATGCATTTGAATAGAAAGAAAGCCCATCTCAATGTGGGGAGAGCATGTAAAGAGTGTCCCTGGTGGGAGAAGAACCCAGCGCTCCAGTGCTGCAAAGACAAAGAGCTGACCTGAGCACACAGGTAGCTGCTTAATTACGCTGACACTAGAGGGGCGATGATACGAGTCTTCGGATGAACTGGAAACTGCTTATGATTACATCTGCAGTGCGACTAGTATATAAAGCTGCCGTTATATTGATCATGGAGTACATTAGCGAACAGAAAATAGGCCACGATGTCATAGCTGCGTGGAACATTGTGCAGTGCGCAGATATGAGCTCTGACGTTTGTTTGGTTTTATTTTACAATGCGGTCTCCTTGTGTTAATCCTTCCTGGAAAAGGGACTTGAGAATGAGAATCCCTATTCAGCTTGTGTTTTATGGATAAATAAATGATAAAGAGCATTTCTAAAGCACCAGCCATAGAGGATCCTATATACTGCACATCATATATAGCAGTGGTGGCGAACCTATGGCACACGTGCCAGGGAGGGCACCACCTTACATTGGTGGTCAGTGGGAAGAATGTCCGTTACATTGGTGGTCAGTGGGAAGAATGTCCGTTACATTGGTGGTCAGTGGGAAGAATGTCCGTTACATTGGTGGTCAGTGGGAAGAATGTCCGTTACATTGGTGGTCAGTGGGAAGAATGTCCGTTACATTGGTGGTCAGTGGGAAGAATGTCCGTTACATTGGTGGTCAGTGGGAAGAATGTCCGTTACATTGGTGGTCAGTGGGAAGAATGTCCGTTACATTGGTGGTCAGTGGGAAGAATGTCCGTTACATTGGTGGTCAGTGGGAAGAATGTCCGTTACATTGGTGGTCAGTGGGAAGAATGTCCGTTACATTGGTGGTCAGTGGGAAGAATGTCCGTTACATTGGTGGTCAGTGGGAAGAATGTCCGTTACATTGGTGGTCAGTGGGAAGAATGTCCGTTACATTGGTGGTCAGTGGGAAGAATGTCCGTTACATTGGTGGTCAGTGGGAAGAATGTCCGTTACATTGGTGGTCAGTGGGAAGAATGTCCGTTACATTGGTGGTCAGTGGGAAGAATGTCCGTTACATTGGTGGTCAGTGGGAAGAATGTCCGTTACATTGGTGGTCAGTGGGAAGAATGTCCGTTACATTGGTGGTCAGTGGGAAGAATGTCCGTTACATTGGTGGTCAGTGGGAAGAATGTCCGTTACATTGGTGGTCAGTGGGAAGAATGTCCGTTACATTGGTGGTCAGTGGGAAGAATGTCCGTTACATTGGTGGTCAGTGGGAAGAATGTCCGTTACATTGGTGGTCAGTGGGAAGAATGTCCGTTACATTGGTGGTCAGTGGGAAGAATGTCCGTTACATTGGTGGTCAGTGGGAAGAATGTCCGTTACATTGGTGGTCAGTGGGAAGAATGTCCGTTACATTGGTGGTCAGTGGGAAGAATGTCCGTTACATTGGTGGTCAGTGGGAAGAATGTCCGTTACATTGGTGGTCAGTGGGAAGAATGTCCGTTACATTGGTGGTCAGTGGGAAGAATGTCCGTTACATTGGTGGTCAGTGGGAAGAATGTCCGTTACATTGGTGGTCAGTGGGAAGAATGTCCGTTACATTGGTGGTCAGTGGGAAGAATGTCCGTTACATTGGTGGTCAGTGGGAAGAATGTCCGTTACATTGGTGGTCAGTGGGAAGAATGTCCGTTACATTGGTGGTCAGTGGGAAGAATGTCCGTTACATTGGTGGTCAGTGGGAAGAATGTCCGTTACATTGGTGGTCAGTGGGAAGAATGTCCGTTACATTGGTGGTCAGTGGGAAGAATGTCCCTTACATTGGTGGTCAATGGGAAGAATGTTCCTTACATTCTTCCCATTGAACAACAAACAACGTCAGAAGCATCTTACCTGGGCTAAAGAATATATAGAGGTGAGACTGCCAGGACTAGTGTCTCCCAGCAAACCTTTGATTCTGAGCTTTCATAAACATCTCCCAAAAACTTTAGAAACACTACCAAATGGAAAAAGGATTCCTTTCCGACAGCAGTGTACTCCAATCCCCTCTTCTTTTGGCTTCCATCATCTCATCTCCGCGTTCCTCAACTCACCCTAACCCCCCCCCCTCCCCATCAGCAACCCCAGTGTAGGTATTTCAGGGGGGATCGAGGAAGGAGAAGATTGATTTTTAAGAGTGCCCAGGGAAGGTTTGGTTTCTCGGTAACACAATCCAGGAATTCGGCTCACACAAACATTGAGAACAAAGGAATATTTTTAGAACTTGAAAGAAAGCTCTGTGGGACTTCTGTCTTTATGGGAGCTGTAAAATAAAGGGATGTGTTACATAAAGCTGGGCTGATACTGTGAAAAAGTCCATCTCGCCATCACAAACGGTATCCAGAAGTGTGTGTATTGCATTGTGCCGATGGCAGGTATATCACCTTACAATGAGGCCGTTGTCTCCAGACTGGAGGAAAACTTACTCTGCGTGTTCCAATTTGAGGTATTTCCCTGTTATCACGGGCCAACGACTATATGATACTCCTTGTTGAGACATTAAATATCAGAGAGGTGAGGGGAGGGGAGACAATGGCGCTTTTGTCTAGGAACGGCTCAGGTGTTTTTTCTTTTTTGCATTGTGGATTTGTAGTGTAATTGGTAACATTTCTTTTTCTGATATATACAAAGTTTTAAGTGTTCAGTGAAACAATCTGGTGCTGGTTTTAGCCGGTGTAGCCGGCTGCAATGGACACCCGGCATGTGATAGATGGGAACCAGAGGAGACATTTCACTGAAACTAATCTTGACGTAGAATGACACATTTTACCATTGTTGAAATCTTTTAAAATTAAACCCAAATTTGATGCCATGCAGATCACTTAAAAAAAGTAAACAAAACAATTTGTGTACCACGTCATTGTAGATGGGGTTGTCAATAGACATGTAAGCTGCGGAAAAATTTGGTTTGGATATTTCGTTATTTCAGGATTCAGATCCGAAATTCAATTCGGTTCAGGTTTTGGATTCGGAGTTTACGAATATTCATTGCGAATACCACAGAAAACCATATACTAATACTAAAGCTGAGGCTCCCAGACCCGAATGGCATTCAGGATCCGAATTTCCGAATTGCATTCCATTTGGGTTTGGGAGCCATTTACAGAATATACATATATTACTAAAGCTGAAGCTCCCAGACCCAAATGGCATTTAGGAGCTCCCCAATGCAAATCGGAAATTTGGATCCTGAATGCCATTCAGGTCTGGGAGCCTCAGCTTTAGTATTATATGTATATACTGTATATGGCTCCCATGCTGCAGTAACGAAAATTCGTGTTCAGACCCATTCGGATGCATTAAATCGAAAAACAAATCTGATTGGCCAGAAAAGTCACATGTCCGATTCAGTTTAGTTTTTGAATGAAATTCAGACGGGATCCGAGATTCGGAAACGGAAATTCGGATTTGGACACATCGGGATTCGGAAATTTGGATGTATCCGAATTTTGATTCGGAACGAAACGAATCGCACATGTGTAGTGGTCAATGGGTTTGTTGGTATTCAGGGTTTACATCTACATTAAGGCAGTGGCGTGACAAGGGTAGTGCGGGGTGTGCGGCCCGCACTTGGGTGACACCATTGCAGGGGTGACACCAAAATGACTGGCAGTCATTTTGGTGTCACCCTCTCTAAAAAGTCGGGCACTCAGTCATGGACCGAGAGCCCGACAGTGTCAGGAGAGAGGAGGGGACCTGGCAGCATACCTCATCCAGCCGGGTGAACGTCCCCTCCTCTGCCGGCGTCCATCACCAAGATGGCCGCGGGCAGGCGTCAATCAGTTGGCCGTGCATGCGCGATGACGTCATCGCACACTCGTGAGGTGACGTCAAGCACAATGTCGACACGGCGACCGGGTGACACCTAGCCCTGGGACGCCCCCTGCATTAAGGTAAGGAGTGATGAACACCTGTGATACAGTGATACTGTAATACAGTGCCAGTGACATGGCTTGTCATGACACTGTATTACTTTCTAGGTGCATATCACTCCTTACCTTTATGTAGATGTAAATCCCGATTGAAGACATTTCTTTATTTATTTATCATAAAATGCTGTTTTTTTACTTTTTTCATGCTTGGTTGCATCTCAGTGCTGCCGACCTATTGGTGGCCTCTTTGCAATCACTTCTTGTCTTTAGATTGTGAGCCCTCAGGGACAGGGCCCTCCTTACCATCTTGTCTTGAATTGTATTGTGATTGTAATGTCCTCCTTATATTGTAAAGCGCTGCGCAAACTGTTGGCGCTATATAAGTCCTGTATAATAATAATACATGCACCCTAGCGACGGCTGCATGCCATTTCTCAAAAAGGGAGTCCTGATGGTCATGACATTGGACCATGCCGGTGTAATGCGTCTTCGAACCACACCTTGCAGACTCCATCTGACAGAGCGTTGCCACCCTATAACAGGAAGTGCCTGAACAAGGACCGGCATGGTGGGATCACCAGGGATTATTTTAACAAAAATTGCAGATTTAAAAAATATAGAAAACGACTTTTGAAATGACATTAGCAGGCTAAAGCTTGTATGAGATTTTATTGATTGGGTGTACAGCGCGCACTGGTGACAACAGGAAGGCTATTCCTCTTCATTGGAATATTGATCTGGTGTAGATTGGCGGGAGAGGGACACTCAGCACCTCTCTGCTTAGAGTCCATGTCAAATCAACTATTCAGCTTCATTGTTAGATATCGAAACCCGTTTTTTGTTTTCTTTGTGAGACTGTGAAGAGAACTAATTCATAGGCACTAATATGGCTGCCAATCAATCCATTCACTATCTGTGCAAAGTTTGGGATGAGACCAGGCCCCCCTGGAGGAGACGCTCAGTAGGTTTCCATGCAGTGGATGGCTGGGTGCATCTGGGTGTACGTGGGTTCCTGGGTGTACGTGGGTTCCTGGGTGTACGTGGGTTCCTGGGTGTACGTGGTTGCAGGTGTCTGCACGTCTGTCTGCTAAAACCACGATGTCTGCACATTTACAACTCGGGGTGTGTACTCTCTCATTCTTTCTTTTTTTCTATAAAAGCAGGAAGAAAACAACAGCACCAACCCGTTCTTCCTTTTCTGCATGTAGGTCAAAATCAGCCCCAATATTTCATCATTCCCTTTGTTTTTTTTATTACTGTGTTAAAACTCTGACATGTTGCAGCTTTACTCCAGCTGTTTTCATTGTAGAGAAGTGGAACGCACGTGAGAAATCTTAGTTTTTATGTAATATTAGTTTTAAGGTTTCCACAGTAAGCGGTGAAGGAAACATCCAGAATGTGAACAGCTAGAAAACAGAAAGTGTAAACACTGAAAGACAAAATGTGTGGCTTTTAAAGCTAAAACTTGTTTAGTTTTGGATAGATTGGAGATGGGGTTGTATTCAATGTCCCCTTTGGAAGATTCTACCCTCGATTAGGGCTTATTCACAGCAAATGCAGACCAGATCTGCAGGAGTTTCTGCACACGCAGTGCAGTGTGTTGTGCCACGTTTTTTACCGCGTTCCAGGCCGTTTTTGGTTTTAAAAAAAAAATATATATATTTTTTAAAGTTTAGAATGGGCTTTTAGTGCGTTCCAGGGCGTTTGCATGCTTTCCAGAGTGTTTAAAATAGAGCTTGCTGCAGTTTTTTTTACATGCTCTGGAACTGAACGCTGCGGTGTGAACTAGAGCCCAAAATACCATTGGAATACATTGGACGCAGTTTTGATCCGGACTGTAACTGCTCTGCTCCTGGAACGCGCTTAGTGTGAACAAGCTCTTAAGACAGTGGTTCTCAACCTTTCTAGGGCCGGGGACCCCTTGGTAACATTTGCCAAGTTGTGGTGACCCCCAACGGAGCGCTGGAATTAGTAAGACGCTGGACTTGGGACTAAAAATGGAAGCACACTCACAAGAATACAAGCCTTGCACAGCCCCTGCTACCTGCTTGCCTGCTCTGTCTCCATGCAGCCTTCTCAGCCCCAGCACTGCTAAGACGCCCGCCTCCTGCAGAGCTCACATTGTATGGGAGGCAGGAGGACAGCAGCGGCTGTGAATAGAAAAGCCCTGCAGTACACCCTCCCCGGCCACTAGATGTCGCTGCAGCGGCCAGGGAGTGTGCATAGCGGCACTTTTATATATTCACAGCCTCTGCTGTCCCCCCGCTGACTGACACTGCAGCGCTAGGAGGAGGCTGAGGAGCCTCTCATCTAGCGCAGCAGAAGTGGATGCTGCGACCCCCTCAACAGTGAGTTGTGAGCCACTTTTGGGTTGCGACCCACAGGTTGAGAACCGCTGCCTTAAGGTTTCCACAGTAAGCGGTGAAGAAAAAATCCAGAATGTGAACATCAAGAAAGCAGAAAGTGTAAACAGTGAAAGACAAAATGTTACTTTTAAAGCTAAAACTTGTTTAGTTTTGGATAGATTGGAGATGGGGTTGTATTCAATGTCCCCTTTGGAAGATTTTACCCTCGATTACGGTTCTGGAGACAATTATAACTAGGGATGCACCAATACTAGACATGTGCGATTCGTTTCATTCCGAATCGAAATTCGGACGAATTTTCGGAAATTCGGACATTCGGATGTATCCGAATTCCGAATTACAGACATAACGAATGCAAACGAATCCGAATTTCCATTTCCGAAATTCGGTAGCGTTCGTACGAACGTTCGTTTCGTTTTCTTTTCTTATTCGTTTCTTATTCGTTTCGTTCGTTGGAGCAAAGTGACATTAGAGAAGGAGAAAAATATTTTTTCCCCCTCAAATGTCACTTTTGCTGCAAACGAACGAAACGAATAAGAAACGAATAAGAACAGAAAACGAAACGAACGTTCGTGCGAACGCTACCGAATTTCGTCCGAATTCCGAATCCGAATTGACTTTCACACCCGAATCCCGAAACACAAATCCGAATTTAAAACGAAACGAAACGAATTTTTTGGCAGTGCACATGTCTAACCAATACCAAGTACCGTACTCAGTACAAGTACAGATACTTTCCCAGCTCCAAGACTAGACTAGAGAAACATTCAGAAGTTAGGAGACAGCTGTCATTTGTAAGGAGCACACGAAGCTCCCGGAATTGGACATCTCTGTTTAAGGTCCTGTTCACATGAGATCAGGTCCTGATCAGCAGACGTGGAGCTGCTGATGCATTGCGTTTTTGGCTGCGTTCCAGCAAAAAAAACAACATTTTTTTTGCTGGAGTGGGGCTGTTAGTATGTTAGCTGCAGCGCAGTGCGTTTTTGATGCGTTTTTGACGCGTTTGCGTATCCGTTCCGTTTCCGTTCTGTTTCTGGACCTGACAAAATGTGACCTGCAGTATTTTTTCTGTCGTAAGCGGAACGGACTGCGCACGTGAGAACTGGAGCCCATAAAACACATAGGGATACATTGGGATGCATTTTGAGTGCAGCAGCGTACGGAGCCGGTCAGCACACAAAACGGACGTCGTGTGAACAGGCCCTTATTGTATGATTTTGTTTTTATAAATATAAATAAAGAGATGCACCGATACAAGTTTTACAAGTACGAGTACTGATACATTTTTGTTTATTGTCATGTGACAGTTTTTCTAAAACAATATTGACTAATGATGTCAGGACAGTGGTGGAGTGCCAGAGCCAGGTCCCGGCTGCAACTCTGGTAGTGCTCATGAAAATGCCAAGTATCGGCACTGGTATTAGAAAAGTATCTGTGCATCCCTACTTATAACGCATCAGATGTCCCAAAAAAACATATCCAAGAGGTGCTGGGACATCAGGACTTATTCATTCAATGACATTGAGTTCGCTGGCTCTGGTGTGGCTGCTTATGTGAAGCAACTTCGGTAGGTTCCCAGAATGTGACTCAACAGGCGTGTCGGACCAAAAAAGAGTCAAAGTTGCTTTAATAATTCATCATATGATGACATAAGACAGCCATCGTGGTTGTGGGCCAACACACTCACCCTTCATCAAGGCTTAGACGGTGACAAATCTGTATGTGATCTTTCTAAGTTAAATCTTCAAAATGCATTCAGGTCCCTTAACAATTAGCAACAATGTATCTTATTTGTGTATCACTGGGCTGTAGATCCTCCAATCATCTCTGAATTGGTGCTGACACTGTCCTTCCTTCTGGAGGGGGGCTACTTTTATTCCCCATGGTCCCTGTGTGTGTTGTAAAGTAGTCACCGCTCCAAGCTCGCTCCCGGGATGGACTATAATCTCAATACAAATGAGTAAACTAAACCTGAGATTGTAGTCCATCCCGGGAGTGAGCTTGGGGCGGTGACTACTTTACAACACACACAGGGACCATGGGGAACACAAGTAGCCCCCCTCCAGAAGGAAGGACAGTGTCAGCACTAGGGATGCACCAATACCGATACTAGTATCGGTGCCGATGCCGAGTATTTGGGTGTGTACTTGTACTCACCCAAATGCTCCGATGCCTAGCCCAACTCCTGAGCATCCGGTTATCAGGAAGCCAGGCAGCGAGTCATTGCACGCTGCCTGGCTTCCTGATTGGCCAGGAAGCCGACTCCATGCTCCCTCACCACCAAGCATGGAGGCGGCTCCCCGGCCAATCAGGAAGCCAGGCGCTGTGTAATGACTCGCAGCCTAGCTTACTTGATTGGCCGGAAACGGCGAGTCATTACCCGCCCCCTGGCTTTCTGATTGGCTAGAAAGCCGTCTTCATGCTCCCTCACCACCTGATGATGAGGGAGCATGGAGAAGGCTTTCCTGCTAATCAGGAAGCCGGGTAGCGAGTCTTTATACACCGCCTGGCTTCCTTAATGGGACTTCTAGCATCAGTATTCGCTATCGGCGAGTACCGGGAAAAAAATATCGGTACTCGTAATTGATACCGAAAAATCAGTATTGGTGCATCTCTAGTCGGCACCAATTCAGAGATGATTGGAGGATCTACAGCCGAATTATACACAAATAAGATACATTGTTGTTAATAATTAAAGTGACATTAAACCCTCAGATTTTTTAACATAAACCAATACTGTAATGTGCGCCTTACTGTAATCCATGGTAGTTTCCCTTCTCTTTGCTGCTCTTCCTTTTAAATCCTCATGTCTTCTCATGCTTGGGGAGAACTTCCCTTTGCAGCTGAGTGCCTCTTCTTGTAGTGCTGGCTCAGGTTGCAAACCTACACACAGACACCATGTATCCATTCCAGAGACAAGGCAGTCTGCTGCAAAACAGAAGTTCTGCCCAGCATGAGAAGACATGAGGATTTAAAAGGAAGAGCAGCAAAGAGAAGGGAAACAATTTAATGTCACTTTAATGTCACTTTAAGGTTCTTGAAAGCATTTTGAAGATTTAATTGCTGAGTTTTGATTTTTTTGTTACAATCTAAAAACATTCAGAAGCTTCAGGAAGTTTATCAAATGCTCTTCAGACTTAATATTTACAATCTTTAGACTGATACCGCTACCATGTTCAGAGCCAAGGAAGACCAGTCTGTCATCTATCACCCAATCACCAAGTTTGACTTGACATCTTCTCTTCTTTCCAGGAAGTCAGGGATTAGACTCGGATTAGACGGCTAGTTATCATCTGCAACATGTTTCCTATTTGTCATCAGCCCCGTAACCCAAAACCCAACTCACCGATCAAATGTTATCACCCTTTGACCTTCCTCCTACAACTAATTCCATTCACCCTCCACCCAACCTACTCATCGGCACAAACACAAGCACTGGGTAAACCCAATCATTAAAAGATCATAGAAGCGTTAAAATGTCATTTACAATATTTTTGAAATCTGCAGCTTTTATTAAAATCATCTCTGGTGATCCTGCCACCAAGGTGCTTGTTCAGGCACTTCCTTTATTAGGGTGACAACACTCTGTCCCTGTCTCCCGATTATAATTCTGCGTAGTCACACAGCCTACAGGGACTACAACTAGTTATTTCGACGCAGGCATTGTCCACAGTTGTCACCAGAACAAAAGCTGCCTTGCGAAATACGATACAGCCATCGCTGGAGTGCTAAACTAGATGCAACAGATGGCATATCTGTATCCATAGCAGCCCAAGTGCCTGCTCAGGGGCCCCACTAGGTTCTTGAGGCAATCTAAACACAGAAGATATTGCAATACTGTGTCCTTAAGGTTGCATTTGACGACAACTCGAATCCCCTGTAAAAAGAGAGACGGCTTCATATGCACAAGAGGGGTCTTGGGGCTCTTGGCATCGTTACCCACAGCTCAGAGAGAAGTTCTCAGGGGGCGGGGGCCCCTATCATATTTTTGCTATAGGGCTGTGATCTGTAGTTATGGCCCTGGGTGGGCACCTAGGCTGGGACCATAGCGAGGTGTCTGTTGGATGGAATAAAATACATGTGTGGTGAACTAGCGGTGTGCGGCGTTTCTTTGGAGGGTTTACATCTGCTTTAAAATTCCATGTGATACAGGACGCGCTCTGCGAAGGAGCTGAATTGTCTGCAAACATTTTATCAAACAAAAACACCGGAAATGTTTAATCAAAGCCCAAAAAGTTGTCTAGTTTGTGATGTCCAGACGTGCCGGTGACCTCCCCCCATTAATGGATGTCACTGCTTCTTCTAAGAACTAATGAGCGCAATGTTTACAGACCCGGATCACCCGAGAGGGGTAATGGAAGCCGAACGTCCATTTGGTAAAGATCACGAATAGCTGTCACCGTCCTGTAAACAATTCTCCCTCTCTCACGGTAGGAAGCGGAGTTTCAAGTCACATGACTGGCCATAAAGTGAGATGAAAGTCAAAAGGTGGTGAAATGACAATGGATGCTGATGTGTAAGGCCTCGTTCACACCACATGCAGGACGTTTTTTGTGCAAGACGGGACAATCTGGGTGCTGCAGTGATGTGCGCTTAAAAAAAAAAAAGTACGGCATGCAGTATTTTTTTTAAGCGCACTGCAGTAAGGCCCCATTCACACTGAGCGATTTATCGAACGATTTTTGCAGCGATATCGCTCTATGTAGCTTCTCCAATCCATTTCAATGGAGCTGTTCACATCTCGCAGCTCAATGTCGCTGGTAGCTCGTCGCTGGTAGCTCCTACATGACCCTTTTTTCGAGCGATATTGCTCCTGATTGCATACAGCCCAATAGGAAAAAGTTGCGACTCGTCGCGCAATATTGCTCAAAATCACGCGATTTTCATGTCGCTCAGTGTGAATGGGGCCTTAGTGTGTCACAACTGTATCACATGGTGTGCGTATATACAGTATAAATATATATCTATAGATACCCTGTTTTCCCGAAAATAAGACCTAGTACTATTTTTGGAAATTGATAAAATATAAAACCTACCCCGAAAATAAGACCTAGTTGTGACCATACCCAGGGCCGGTGGTGGCATAAGGGGGGAACTTGAAGAGTCGAGGGAGAGAATCAGCGGTGCCAACAAAGCCAGCGGTAGAGGAAGCAAGGCGGTAGCGGAGGGAGCAGAGCTGCATAAGCCGATGCTTCCTCTATAGCGCCGGCTCCTGTCACGGGCGGAGTGATACCAAATGCGCTCCGCCTGTGAGGAATTGATAGTGAAAGCGCGCTTCACTCATTCTGGCCAGCGATTGGTTAGCACATTGCTCTTGGAAAGGTACGGCACCCCTGATTGCTCTGATCACCATATTTTTGTATATGAATACATGTAGACTGTTCTACATGAACAAGTGTGGATTGTTGTACATTAAAAAATAAATAAATAAGACCTACCCCGAAAATAAGACCTAGTGTGTTTTTTTGAGCCAAAAAAAAAAATATAAGACAGCGTCTTATTTTCGGGGAAACACGGTACATACACAGACATACATACAGGGCTGGATTTACGCTCTCTGCTGCCCCGAAGGCCAGGTTCCTCAATGCGCCCACCTGCCTGCCAACCCCCCCATAGAGAATGGCAGACCTGCAGGCTGCATACAAGTGATCTCAGCGGCATCATTTGTACAAAACAAGCGCCGGCTTCCCCGCTGTACATTTAGCTCTGTTTGCCCAAAGCAGGGCTAAATGTAGAAAACTAACCACCCGCCAGGCAGCCGGAACTGCAGGTCCCGGACATTGGGGGATAAGAATTCCACACCCATGTTGCCCCTCTACTCCCTGCTGCCCCAAGGCCGGTCCTTGTGGGAAAACCGGCCCTGTATATATATCTGTGACGGTACCGAGTATTTTGGACAAGTATGAGTGCTCGCCCAAATTCTCCGATACCGGTACTACCGGTCAGAGGGACTTCTCCCTCTGACCGGCAGTGCTGAAGGAGCATGGAGCCGGCTTCCTTTCCAATCAGGAAGGCGGGCGGTGGATTATGATCTATCAGGAAGCTGGGCAGAACCTAATGGCCAGCCTACCAGCTTCCTGATTGGTTAGGAAGCCAGACTGCCTAGAACAAGTGAAGACAGCTTCCTAGCCAATCAGGAAGCCGGGAGGCAGGTCATGATACGCCACCCAGCTTCCTGATTGGTCAGGAAGCCAGGCAGCCTTGGCAAGTGAAGTCGACGTTCTTTCGCTAGAACACCGGCTTCACAGGTAATTAAGAAGTCGGGTGACCGCCAGCTTCCTGATAATTGGGGCACAAGGCACTGGTAGTCGATGCCGAAAAACAGGTATTCGGTGCATCCCGTATATATATATATATATATAAAAAAGCACACATGGTCAGTTCTTATGCGTATTAGTATTCTTCATGGCTTATTTGAAGGGCTCTGTTATCGTCTTTGGAGTCCCGGAACAGGTTAAACACTCCGGAAATTGCCGCTCTCAGAGGAGCACATCACGCCAGCTCCCTGGATAAAGAAAACATCCTGGACACGGCACACGTGAAGGAAGCGCGTGTCCCTTCATACGTCGCTTATTGTTCCAGGCAGTGATTAAAGTGGACCGGTCATCAAAACACAATGCAGGCAGCCGGCACGATGTCTGCTCAGCCAGTCTCCTCTAGAATGCGATCAGCAGGAAGAAACTTCCCTCTATCTGGAACTAGATTTGTAGTTCTGATATTATTTCTGTGTGTGGACACAACATGTGGACCTTTAAGTGACTGCACACGCCTGAACGAACAAACAAACTCCTGACATGTCACAATATGTAGCAAAACGGAAAAATTGTATAATCAGCTTTCCGTATTTATTCCTTTCCCGATGCATCTTCATGGCAGCACACAATGGGTTAACGCTCCCCGTGTGACATCCCTAGAACAGTATATTGAAAAGATTCCATCTCTGTGCTCCAGTCAGTGACTTTGCCTAGGCAGAGATGATGTGAATAGTCTGCCACAGGCAGGAGGAAGCCAAATCAGTCCATGTGCTGAAAAGGAGCTTGCTGATAGGAAGAGAGAGCAGAGTGATAGAGGGATGAGCTCATCACTGCGCTGCTTCTCCTTTCACAGGCTGGGGGCAGGTGCAGCACGACCTGGGCTCAGAGGTAGTAAGCTGCCCATCAGAAAACAAAGTACTTCACGGGAAATTTCTGGATTTTGAACACTGGTTTTACTATTTATGGGCTAATTTTCTGTTATCTTGTTACTTATTGTCATGCAAGCGGTGCAAATACCTAATTTGACATGATATCGGCCTCTTGCGGTCCCAGAACAGCAAAGCTCAGACCGGGTACGGGAAAGACAGCACAGGGAGGCAGTTGACTGTGCTAGCAAGGGATTTACTCGACGTAGGAGAGAGCAGAGTGACGGAAAGATGAGCTCATCAGTCTGCTGCTTCTCCTTTCACTGACTGGGGGAGGGACATGACTTGTAGCTGTTGCGTATCTGCAGCACAGAAAAATCGGGTCTCCTGCCCCTGCCGAGCGGGGCTGTGCTGTGTGGCAGAGCTGTGTAAATCTCAGGACTAATGAACACTGGCAAAAAACGGAGGCATGCTGGGTGGAGGAGGGGTTATCCTGGGCTGGCCTACAAATTTGTTTTGCCAGTGTCTAAATGCTCCTGTAGGCGGTAGTATAACCCAACTGCATCAGAATTCCTGTGCCCCCCAATGAACAAACGGTCTCCTCTCTTTTTAACCAGGTTCTGTAGTTCTGTCCATCCAGTAAATCTCAGGACTGGATGGACAGAACTACAGACAGGTAAACCATCCCTCTTATTTGGAGTTCAGCTTGATGAGGTGGCAGGTACTCTTTGGCAGTGACAAAATGTCCAGAAGGAATCCCTGTAAAATGGGGTAGAAACTTTATTACAATATTACATTAAAACGGGAACATTTCAGAAATGAGAAAACAATAGTGCAAAGTCTGTATTCTGTCCATGGACGCCGTCACAGCTCTGATTGGACGGGGTGTGTGCGGAGCGGCGCTCTGCGATACCAGCCTGCCGCTGTACTGGACACAATCCTGCTATGACCCGGTGATCCTATAGTGGTCAGTCCACGGTTCCGTGTATAACCTGATTGAAGTGTATGTGATACTCCGCCTCCCAGGGGACACGCAGCCACTCTACTATCTCTTTAGGGAGATCCGGGTCCTCCATCCACAAAAGCCAAGCGCTTTCCTTCTGCTGTGTCTGCAAAGAGAGAATAAAGGACCTCAATGGACGGTGACCATGACAGATCACAGGGACTACGGCAGTGACAGATCACAGGGACTACGGCAGTGACAGATCACAGGGACTACGGCAGTGACAGATCACAGGGACTACGGCAGTGACAGATCACAGGGACTACGGCAATGGCAGATAACAGGGACTACGGCAATGGCAGATAACAGGGACTACGGCAATGGCAGACCACAGGGACTACGACAATAACAAACCACAGGACTTTTCTATTTCTTATGACCACGTGTATGGAGCCCATCATTTACGCAGCACATTACACGCAGTACAGTCACATCGGTCCCATCGGCTTACAATCTAAGGTCCCTATCTCACATATACTATATTACCAAAAGTATTGTGACGCCGGCCTTTACACGCACATGAACTTTAATGGCATCCCAGTCTTAGTCCGTAGGGTTCAATATTGAGTTGGCTCCGCCCTTTGCCGCTATAACAGCTTCAACTCTTCTGGGAAGGCGTCCACAAGGTTTAGGAGTGTGACACATACTAGGGCCAATTACCTGCCAGCACCTGAGGCATGAGAGGAAAACGTTCTGGGCCCTCTGCGATGCATTGTGTTGGATGCATTCATTTTAAAGCTTTTTCTTAACCCTTGCACTGCAAGGAAGCCGGCTTCACTTGTTCCTAGGCAGCCTGGCTTCCTGACCAATCAGGTCATTACGTTTAGGTTGATGAGATGGCAACTCCTTGAACAAGGTCTCCTCCATTTTAGCCACGGCTGTGTAAATGGCAGGACTGGCTGGACAAAAGTACAAATTCTTCGGCAGGAAGACAGCTCCCGCATGTGTATTTCATCTGGGTATTACGTTTGCAGTTTATCTTCAATGTAGACAGTTCCACTTTAATGGCCGGCTGTGTGCTCAGCTCTTCAGCTCTATTCAGGTGTCAGGTTCCTGCCGATGTTTTTGCAGTTCTAGGAAAAATGTTAGTTTAAGATGCAAGACTTCCTCCTAAGCCGTCCTAATCACCAATCACAGCATTCTCCACCCCCCCCCGAATCTTCAATCCAGCTTATCTCCACATGATCACTCAGCCCCGAAATGGAAAGTTCTGGAACATCTGTCGTTACAGCTTTTCCAGTGTCAGAATATTCTCTGTGCGCTTTTTCTGCCCTCAGATAAGACGACGCGTTGTGGATTTCCTCTGAGAAGAAACCTCCATCAGGTATAACAATCAGCACAATGCAGCAATCTCCCACTAAGAACCCAAAGACTCCACCATGAGATGTCTCAGCTGGAAATCTGATCAGCAATATCATATGCAGCTCATCGGATCACACCAAGACCCTTGGATTGCAATGCAGAATTTATTGTAACATATAAGAAGCTAAAGTTAAAGGATATCAATGGTCATAACTAATAATAAATCTGTATTTCCATAAGTTCTATCCCACTCCTAATAACCAGATCCATCTAGAACAGACCTGGGCATTTTACAGCCCCCATCCATCTCTGTGTGTCCTTGTCCGGCCTGCAGTCTGGACACGGACCGATCGCCGACCTGCACTCGGTTATGGCTAGCTGACAGTGGATGCATCGGCCTCCTTGCACTGCAAGCCATAGCCCAGTGCAGGTGGGCGATCAATCCGTGGCCGGACTGTGGTACTCTTAAGTCTTTGGTTGCTAGGACTGCTGGCATCCTAGCAACCAATGATGTCAGGGGTCCTCCTCCTCTGCAGTCATTGGTTGCTAGGGCGCCAGGCGGTCCTAGCAACCAGTGATGTCAAATATGTTCCTGCCCACAGGATTACAGGAGGATAGAAGAGTATCTTCTTCCATCCTTTCCTACAGCTCCAAACCCCGGCTCCCGCCTCTGGCCTATCAAAAAAAAGAAAAGGTATGCGGCACACATTCTTTGTGGGGACAATAATGCTTTTTTTTTAGGGCCCGTTCACAAACTCTAATGGTTCTGCACTCATTTTATTTAGTTTATATGTTTTTATTACATCCATCAATCCAATCTGTGTTTAAAGAATCATGAATACAGATTGCTACATCGAAGCAGGATTCCCAGAGCACTAAGGTTTTCTTATTAAAGAACATAGCAGAAGTTGTCTCCTTTCAGACAGTCTGTCTCTGATTGCAATCTCAGAGGAGGTAGGAAGGTCACTGCTGTGACTGTGTGAACATTTCAGCTTAAGAACAGAAAAGGGTTTTCCCCCCCAAACTGTTACCACAAGCTTGGAAGTGCACAATAATCTCAAATGAGGTAGGCAAACCCTGGCCCTCCAGCTGTGGTGAAACTACAAACCCCATTAGGCATTGCAAGACTGACAGCAACAGACATGACCTCCAGAAGCAGATGCATGACGGGATTGGTAGTTTCTCCACAGCTGGAGGGCTGGTTTGCCTAACCCTGTTCTAAAATGTCTGTGTGTGTGTGTTATAGTAGGTAAGGCTGAATAAAGACACAAGTCCATCCAGTTCAACCGTGTATTACAGCAGCACCCTACACTGGAAACACCTGAACATAATCATTTGGAGGACGGCCCACATACTTTTGGCCATTCAGAGGCATATTCAGGGCCGGATTTACTCTCTCTGCTACCCCAAAGTGCCCCCCCCCCCGGCCCCACTGAAGAATGGCAACCATATTAGAGGGGACCGCAGGGTTTTAATTTTTTCTTTATTATTTTTCTTTATCCTATTATCTTTTACTGTTTTTTTAATATAATTTATCTGTTTTTTTTCCCCACTTAACCTTATTGATATCACACTGGAGCTAACAAGCCCCTGTGTGATAGCATTTGGAGGTGACAGGTTCCCTTTGTGGAACCTGTCACCTCCAATACAGGAGTTCTAGCACAGCATTGTGCTGGCTCTCCTGTGACAGAAGCCACGTTCTCCGCTCTGCTCCCCGCCCTCCATTCTGAAGTGACTGCCGTAGTCCCCAGAAGAGCAGGGGGATCCTGAAAAACCCCAGCGGGGACAGAGGCAGCCAGGTAAGGTGGGGGGCGACGGACCGGCAGGCTGCATACAAGTGATCTCGGCGTCATCACTTGTACAAAACGAGCAGCTGTACATTTAGCCCTGCTCAAAACTGCGTCCAATGTATTCCTATGGTATTTTGAGCTCCAGTTCACATTGTAGCGTGCAGATCCAGAGCAGGGAAAAAAAATGCAGCAGGCCCTATTTTACCTGCTCTGGATCTGCAAACGCATCAAAAAACACATGCAAATGCCTGGAACCCACTGAAAGCCCATGAAAGCCAAAAACGCATCTAAAAGACTAGCGTGCCTGTGCAGAAAACTGACCGGATCTGCTCTGCATTTGGTGTGAACAAGGCCTAGATGTAGAAAAAAAAAACGGACCTGCCCCGCCCTTCTACTCCATGCCACCCCAAGGCCAGGGGATATATAGCCCTTGGCATATTTAAAAAGTAGCAAATGTGACTTTCAGCAAACATTCACTTGCAGTGAATCAATCACTAATTTAATACACATGCAACTGGAATATTCACCTGCAGGGAATGTTTGGTGAATTGGTCAGATTCCCCATTGTATAAAGCTGCCTCATACTATACATACACAGTATATTTTTCGATCATGAGACTGTTGCCAGTGTGAAGGTAATTATATCTCCGCATTACTGATCTTCCAGAACTATTCCTCGAGATGAAAAAACAACAAGAAACCTTTCAGCGGAGATGTTCCGGGCTTTGGGCTTAATGGTTACAAAAGCTCATCACGGCTCATATTAATTGGGAATTCTTCACTCCTCCGGCAACTTATCACAGCACTTGTAATCATAGACAGATATCCTCCTCCGCTCTGTTCCCTGCGCTCCTCTTATCTCCCCCTAATGAGGAGCCGAGCAGTGAGCGGCACTTATCAGGCGGGAGGTGAGCCTCTCCAATAACCTCAGACTGGAGGTCCAGCTGTGAAGCTTAAATATAATTGTCTAGATAAAGTCTATTATGTTATTCTGAGAGAAGCTTCTGCTGACGGATCAGAAGGAAGACAATAAGCAGAGAGAGGGACAGTGTCATGGTACAGGGGGGGCGGGGTACATACCGGAGTTGGGGG
>NW_017306894.1:783517-809063 GCF_000935625.1 Nanorana parkeri
TGAACCTCTGAATTCCGCCCTCACCCATATATGCAGCACCATGGAGGTAGCCTTGGATGCCGAGCTGCCGCTTATATGAGTCCATTGATCTGCTCCCAGCTCGCTCACTTGGCACTCCCAGCACAGTGATCGAGTGGTCACCATACTTATTGTGCAGCCAATGGTAGAATTGATTTATATAGGGGTTGTAATGGTTGTGATCTCTAGCAGTGTCATTTAAATTGGCCCGGTCTTCGCAGAATATTTCCAATCTCTGGCCACCCCTGTAGCCTGTCCACAGTCTCTGGCCACCCCTGTAGCCTGTCCACAGTCTCTGGCCACCCCTGTAGCCTGTCCACAGTCTCTGACCACCCCTGTAGCCTGTCCACAGTCTCTGACCATTTCCAGCAATATGTCAGCACTCTCTGACAATCTTCTGTAGCACTGTATATACTTAAATATTATGAGCAGCCCCCTGGGGGTGTCAAGGGCCACAGCTGAGACCCCCTATATGTATTAGGTTTAGCACCCCTGGCATAGAATAAGTAGTAGAATATGCATTCTATACTTCTCATCCTTTGCTGCCCAGCCACTTGGTTCATATGCCAGGAGTGAAGTGAAATACCCGATACTCACTGGGCATGTGAAAGCATTGGTGCTTGGCGATGGGCCACTTAGGCACCCAGTGCGGTCACATAGACATGGGGAGAGAATCCTCAATCCTGTAAGCTCCAAATCAAGGCTCTCTTTTCTCCTGCTGGAAAATGAAGCATCCTGAAAGGGGGGAAATATGTAGGCTGCCACTGATGACCTATCCCGGCTTTTCTGCATCACTGAACAAGTCACCTAATAACTAGTTCTGACTTTCTAGTCTGCACGGTTGTTCTGGGTCAGTGACTCGAAGTACCGGAGCCAGAGACAGTCAGGCAATTAGTATCTCAGGAAGTCAGAAATTGCAGCTGCCATAATTCTCTCAGTACAGGTTTGCTTTAGAATTTTGCATTAGAATGGTGACATGTGAATGTCTTTTGATTTCAGGAGTCAATGCTGTGCGCCCCAGATCTCAGTGGCCCCCGTACCTCATTATAAAGCTGGATGCGCAGATGCAGTGCTGCAGAACTGTACAAGTGCACAGAGCTGATGCTGCTGATGGGCTGCTTCTCCTTGATCTGCACTTCATCCGCGGGCTCCTCATCCGCGTCCTCCTCAGCAGGTGGGGCATTGTGAAGCCATTGATGAGTCTCTTCTAGGATGTACATATGAGTACGGGTGAGCAGCAAAGAGACTGATTTGGCGTTGGCAGCGCCCTGTGCCCGTGCTGCAGGGGATGCTGTATTCTGAAGGACTACATTCGCACAGGAACCTGCAGGTTTATCAGTTGTGACTTCCTCTGAAAGAGAGAGCAGAGCCGGTGAGATACAGAAGTCATTTCATAGGACAAAGAGAAAAGTGTTGACTGTTCAATAACCCAATATTAATTTTACTCCTTTATATTGTGTATAATCAATAAGCAGTGAAATCCGATGAATTACTGTCCCAGGGAAATAGTTTCACTGGACAGGAAGAGGAAATCTCAAACAGCAACACTCATGGAAATAAAAACTGTTTTCAACAGATTAGGGGAAGGTTAGAACCCCAATATTGCTGTCTGTGTCATTCTCTTACTGGGACAGAGAGTATGGGGAAATATCTGTAACGGAGCTCTGGATACCAGTAAAACCAGTCAGGGGTTCTAGTCCTTGACCACTCTATCCAAAACGAAAACAAACAATTTGAAGAGTATAGGAATTGTTGTAACACGGGTGATGCTTACTATTGGTCAATACCATTAAGGAGTACTACCGCATCGCACTGTGGTAGGCCCATAGAACATAATGAAATGTCATTTGTTTGATGCAGTTCGGCAAGCACATAAGCACTGTCCGGGCACACACACCAGCAGCCGTGCGGTTGAGAGCGGCTGCTGGTGTGAACAAGCCCTAAAGAAGAACGCCAGGTAATGTAAAAATTAACTGTGGCAGTAGGGCTCCCGCAAGCACTGCAAGGGTTAACTGCTCGCTTTGGTCTAGGGGGGGGAAATAAGGATGATATACTCACCCAATCCTCTGTACTGCAGCGGTGAGCACTCACCTCTTTCCCCCTTTCACTCTGTGATGGAATGTCCCTCCACATCCTCATGCTGCATTAGACGTGATGACGTCACAAGTCCTTAGACGGGGAAGAAGAGGCTGCAATGACTGGTCTAGCAGTCAAACGGAACCGAGGGTCAGGCGAGTATATCACCTTTATTTTAGCCCCTACAACAAAACGAGTGCGTAGCCCCATTGAAAGGATTCATTTTTACATTTCCTGGAGTTCTTCTTTAACCAAATATGGTCAGTGATGTCACCAGCATCCTGCCCCATTGTTTACATGCGGCTGCAGGGAGGATGAATGCCACGGCTGCAGCTGACTGGGCTCACCAAAACCCGAGCTCATCCCTAAGGCCCCGTTTATACCAGGGCGTAGCAGGGACATGTTTTTTTGCCGACATGCGTTCTGCGGTTTTTTTCCAAGCGTTCATGCACGATATCAGGCGCACAAACACACGGAGAAAAACCATGTTTGCCTGGCCACGTTTGGGGTGGCATTACCTAGTAATGGCAACGTAAGCGCGCTCGTGCATGTATCCTGAACGCGCATGAAAGTGCATACTTTTGTGCATATTTGACGTGTGGTCACAATACACCCTGGTGTGCATGGGGCCTAATGCTCGTCTGGAGCTTTCTTCTTTAAAGACCTCTTCCCCACACTGCAAGCCTGATTTCTGCTGCCAGCACCTAATCCTCTAAGACAGGGGTAGGCAAACTCCGGCCCTCCAGCTGTGGTGCAACTACAAGTCCCATGAGGCATTGCAAGACTCTGGCAGCCACAGGCATGACACCTATAGGCAGATGTATGATGGGGTTTTTAGAGTCACCACACATTTCAGGCTCCGTGTCTTTGTCTTAACAGCCAAAGCTTAATTAATACACATGGGTAATCTTCATTTAAACATGATCCTCCTGTTTGCTCTGTAGTGAGGGAGGCCGAAGTAAAGATGTTCCAGATGACATCTGACAGGTGTAGAGACCTTGAATGATAAAGTCTTACCTCGCAAGTAATAGGCCAGCACATAGCGATATTCATCCGGGCTGCAGCTGCCTGCTCCAAGGTTATCATGTAGGAGATGCCTGCGGCAGAGAAGAGATACGAGGGCTGTAAGGCAGGTGTGACTCCGATAACAGGAAGGGGAGACTATACCAGGAGCCAATTCAGATATCACACAAACCTGACCTTAAAGCCGAACTAAAGTTTTACTTATTTATAGATACAAATGTGAACACAAATCAACGTATTGTAATAAATCTGATCTATGACTGTTTATATTTTAAAGTGCATCTGAATCCAAAAAGCAACATTTTATATATTGACCCTTGCCGGTCGGCTGCATTAGGATGGCCATACACTGATCATTTTTTTCTCAGTGGGCCGAACAAGAGAAAAAAAAGGCCACTTCCTCCACCCACACTGAACAGCACGGCTGGGGGAATCGCGCCCTGCCAATGCATGTGCCGCTGTCAGAATACACAAAAAGTTCTGACTGGCTGTAGTCCCTGTTCGGCTGAGAATTTCCAGACCAGCTTCTTTAACAAAAGTCAATTTTAAAAATGACTTGTCGAAAGGGGGGTGTTCCTGAGGGGGCCACACAGTGGTCAATTTTTTTACCGAGTCAACAGGACCTTTATTTTCACTGGGTAACACCGCAACACACTTTCTGTCCTAGGGTGATGACATTTACTCATTGTATTTGATCTATGGAGGAGCAGCGTTGTCAAAAAAAACCTGCTGGTAAATGGAGCATCCTGAAAGGGGGGAGGGGGGGTTGGGGTGCTGGAGATACTGGGGGGGGTCCCCATTGCTGCCAGTCACCATTAAGTGAACCTGTTGTTCAAAGGCAGTCTGTACTGGGAGAATATGTAGGCTGCCACTGATGACCTATCCCGGCTTTTCTGCATCACTGAACAAGTCACCTAATAACTAGTTCTGACTTTCTAGTCTGCACGGTTGTTCTGGGTCAGTGACTCGAAGTACCGGAGCCAGAGACAGTCAGGCAATTAGTATCTCAGGAAGTCAGAAATTGCAGCTGCCATAATTCTCTCAGTACAGGTTTGCTTTAGAATTTTGCATTAGAATGGTGACATGTGAATGTCTTTTGATTTCAGGAGTCAATGCTGTGCGCCCCAGATCTCAGTGGCCCCCGTACCTCATTATAAAGCTGGATGCGCAGATGCAGTGCTGCAGAACTGTACAAGTGCACAGAGCTGATGCTGCTGATGGGCTGCTTCTCCTTGATCTGCACTTCATCCGCGGGCTCCTCATCCGCGTCCTCCTCAGCAGGTGGGGCATTGTGAAGCCATTGATGAGTCTCTTCTAGGATGTACATATGAGTACGGGTGAGCAGCAAAGAGACTGATTTGGCGTTGGCAGCGCCCTGTGCCCGTGCTGCAGGGGATGCTGTATTCTGAAGGACTACATTCGCACAGGAACCTGCAGGTTTATCAGTTGTGACTTCCTCTGAAAGAGAGAGCAGAGCCGGTGAGATACAGAAGTCATTTCATAGGACAAAGAGAAAAGTGTTGACTGTTCAATAACCCAATATTAATTTTACTCCTTTATATTGTGTATAATCAATAAGCAGTGAAATCCGATGAATTACTGTCCCAGGGAAATAGTTTCACTGGACAGGAAGAGGAAATCTCAAACAGCAACACTCATGGAAATAAAAACTGTTTTCAACAGATTAGGGGAAGGTTAGAACCCCAATATTGCTGTCTGTGTCATTCTCTTACTGGGACAGAGAGTATGGGGAAATATCTGTAACGGAGCTCTGGATACCAGTAAAACCAGTCAGGGGTTCTAGTCCTTGACCACTCTATCCAAAACGAAAACAAACAATTTGAAGAGTATAGGAATTGTTGTAACACGGGTGATGCTTACTATTGGTCAATACCATTAAGGAGTACTACCGCATCGCACTGTGGTAGGCCCATAGAACATAATGAAATGTCATTTGTTTGATGCAGTTCGGCAAGCACATAAGCACTGTCCGGGCACACACACCAGCAGCCGTGCGGTTGAGAGCGGCTGCTGGTGTGAACAAGCCCTAAAGAAGAACGCCAGGTAATGTAAAAATTAACTGTGGCAGTAGGGCTCCCGCAAGCACTGCAAGGGTTAACTGCTCGCTTTGGTCTAGGGGGGGGAAATAAGGATGATATACTCACCCAATCCTCTGTACTGCAGCGGTGAGCACTCACCTCTTTCCCCCTTTCACTCTGTGATGGAATGTCCCTCCACATCCTCATGCTGCATTAGACGTGATGACGTCACAAGTCCTTAGACGGGGAAGAAGAGGCTGCAATGACTGGTCTAGCAGTCAAACGGAACCGAGGGTCAGGCGAGTATATCACCTTTATTTTAGCCCCTACAACAAAACGAGTGCGTAGCCCCATTGAAAGGATTCATTTTTACATTTCCTGGAGTTCTTCTTTAACCAAATATGGTCAGTGATGTCACCAGCATCCTGCCCCATTGTTTACATGCGGCTGCAGGGAGGATGAATGCCACGGCTGCAGCTGACTGGGCTCACCAAAACCCGAGCTCATCCCTAAGGCCCCGTTTATACCAGGGCGTAGCAGGGACATGTTTTTTTGCCGACATGCGTTCTGCGGTTTTTTTCCAAGCGTTCATGCACGATATCAGGCGCACAAACACACGGAGAAAAACCATGTTTGCCTGGCCACGTTTGGGGTGGCATTACCTAGTAATGGCAACGTAAGCGCGCTCGTGCATGTATCCTGAACGCGCATGAAAGTGCATACTTTTGTGCATATTTGACGTGTGGTCACAATACACCCTGGTGTGCATGGGGCCTAATGCTCGTCTGGAGCTTTCTTCTTTAAAGACCTCTTCCCCACACTGCAAGCCTGATTTCTGCTGCCAGCACCTAATCCTCTAAGACAGGGGTAGGCAAACTCCGGCCCTCCAGCTGTGGTGCAACTACAAGTCCCATGAGGCATTGCAAGACTCTGGCAGCCACAGGCATGACACCTATAGGCAGATGTATGATGGGGTTTTTAGAGTCACCACACATTTCAGGCTCCGTGTCTTTGTCTTAACAGCCAAAGCTTAATTAATACACATGGGTAATCTTCATTTAAACATGATCCTCCTGTTTGCTCTGTAGTGAGGGAGGCCGAAGTAAAGATGTTCCAGATGACATCTGACAGGTGTAGAGACCTTGAATGATAAAGTCTTACCTCGCAAGTAATAGGCCAGCACATAGCGATATTCATCCGGGCTGCAGCTGCCTGCTCCAAGGTTATCATGTAGGAGATGCCTGCGGCAGAGAAGAGATACGAGGGCTGTAAGGCAGGTGTGACTCCGATAACAGGAAGGGGAGACTATACCAGGAGCCAATTCAGATATCACACAAACCTGACCTTAAAGCCGAACTAAAGTTTTACTTATTTATAGATACAAATGTGAACACAAATCAACGTATTGTAATAAATCTGATCTATGACTGTTTATATTTTAAAGTGCATCTGAATCCAAAAAGCAACATTTTATATATTGACCCTTGCCGGTCGGCTGCATTAGGATGGCCATACACTGATCATTTTTTTCTCAGTGGGCCGAACAAGAGAAAAAAAAGGCCACTTCCTCCACCCACACTGAACAGCACGGCTGGGGGAATCGCGCCCTGCCAATGCATGTGCCGCTGTCAGAATACACAAAAAGTTCTGACTGGCTGTAGTCCCTGTTCGGCTGAGAATTTCCAGACCAGCTTCTTTAACAAAAGTCAATTTTAAAAATGACTTGTCGAAAGGGGGGTGTTCCTGAGGGGGCCACACAGTGGTCAATTTTTTTACCGAGTCAACAGGACCTTTATTTTCACTGGGTAACACCGCAACACACTTTCTGTCCTAGGGTGATGACATTTACTCATTGTATTTGATCTATGGAGGAGCAGCGTTGTCACATGGTATGACTCGCTCAGCCTCCTGTGAGAGCGTGTCAGAGAGAAGAGCAAGGTACACACACACAGTGATCGCTGAGTGTTTGTAGATAATTGAGGACATGGTATGTTAACTATATCCTCAATTATGCATGAATAAGACATCACAAGTTTAGACAATGTGAAAGTTTTTCTTACCATAGGCGATGACCCTGCGTGACTCCTTCCTCAACGCTGTAGTCCACAGCTCTGCGATAACGCGGAGGAAGCTCAGACAGAGTATCTGAAATGTAAAACCCATGATATACAGTGGGGCAAAAAAGTATTTAGTCAGCCACCAATTGTGCAAGTTCTCCCACTTAAAAAGCTGAGAGGCCTGTAATTGGCATCATAGGTAGACCTCAACTATGAGAGACAAAATGAGAAAACAGATCCAGACAAATCACATTGGCTGATTTGGAACAAATTTGCAAATTATGGTGGAAAATAAGTATTTGGCACCCCCAAATCAGAGCACATTCTACAGTCACCTACAAACAAGCAAGAGTTCTGGCTCTCACAGACCTGTACCTTCTTCTTTAAGAGGCTCCTCTGTCCTGCACTCATTACCTGTATCAATGGCACCTGTTTGAACTTGTTATCAGTATAAAAGACACCTGTCCACTGCAGTGCGCTACAGTGGGGCAAATACTTTTTTGCCCCACTGTAGCGCTCCACATATTTCAGGTGTTTAAAAGGAATGTATAGTTTGTCTTTTTCAGACATGCAGGTGAATACACTCCCAGAGGAGGAGACGGCTATGGCATGTAAGGAGTGAGGTGGGTGGGCTAGGGGAACGGACTCTTCCTGGAGTAGTCCAATTATCTAGCAAGTTCAAAGGGCACACAAATTTTTTTTTTTTTCGTATGGAAAAATGCAAATAAGCCTTTAAATACATGATTTTTCTGTGCTTTACCTGCAGTTTTTTTTTCAAAAAGTTGGTGATGTGGTTTCCTTACCACACACTGACAAGATTGTCAACTAGATCTATTACTGTCTGTGCTGGATCAGCTCCTCCAATCTTCCCCTCACTACTATAGAGCAGGGGTGCCTAAATGTCAGACTGCGGTCTAGACATGGACCAAGTGGTGGATCTGTTTGGAACATGTTCGGCGACTTGCGCTGGGTTATGGCAGGCTGACAGTGGATACACTGGCCTCCGAGGCCGGTGAAGCCACTGCCAGCCATAACCTAACGTAGGCCCTTCATCCGCTTCAATCATTGGGCTGTAGGACCGCTGGTGTCTGTTCGCCGATCTGCTCTGTCTGGAACATGATCGCTGACTTGCGCTCGGTTATGGCAAGCTGACAGTGGATACACCGGCCTCCGAGGCCGGTGAAGCCACTGCCAGCCATAACCCAGCGCAGGCCCTTCATCCACTTCAATCATTGGTTGCTAGGACCCAGGGCCGGCCTTAGGCCTTTAGGCGCCCTGTGCGAGAAAGCTTTACAGCGCCCCTCAGTGGCCACACCCCTCAGTGGCCACACCCTTTAGTGGAGGACCGCTGGTGTCCATTCGCCAATCTGCTGTGTGATCACTGAAGCATTAGGCGCTTCCTGCTTCAGAGCTGTTAAAAGCGAGCTAAAGTGCCGGTTACACAAGCGATTGAGCACATTCCTGTGCTTGATCATCTGTATTGGAGGGCAGGAGACACATCAGGGGTCTAATGGACCCCTGATGTCTGTATAGAAAGAACCTGTCACCTCTGAATGATGTCACATAGAGGCTTATTAGCTGCTTTGCGATCGCAAAAGTGAAAACAAGTAAAAAATAAAATAATTAAAACAAATTTAAAACCAACATGTGCACATAGGGCATTCATGCATATGTAAACAGGAGGGGAAATCTAACAAAAAAAAATAGCACTGTGTCTGGGAACACACACCAGCAAATGGAGGACGGCAGTATGACACGGACTGAGTGCGATCAGACCTCTGCTCAGTGAAAATGTTTCATTTTAACTAAGTACGCCTGCTATAAAGTGACCGCTCTGAGTGTGGTGGTGCTGAGATTTTTCTTGAAATGAATGGTCTGGGGACAGGATCTCTATAAAGACCCGCTTTGGACAGAACAAGGTCCATTTTACCTGATGGATCGAAACTTAAAAGAATAAAAACTAAGAATTTCCTGCTTGTTCTCACCCAGAATGTGCTGGCTGAACGTTGTGCTGAAGTAACAGTTCCTGGTCAGCAGGGTGTAGGCCGCCTCTGGGGTGCCGAATCCCAAATGTAAAGTCTGTTTCTGCAGTCCGACGTGTAGGTGGGTGAGAGATGTCAGGCTCTGTTCCTCTCCGAGCCGCAGCCAATCACACGGAGGATCGCTGTTGATGAACATATCAATGTCAAGCCTATTATATATAACCAGCACCATCAAAAGGGACAATGTCCCACCCTGCCCTCCGTGTGAATTCAGTTAGGTACCTGGTGTCTCCAGTTATCTCCAAAAAGTAGATTTTCTGATTGGAAACCACCACAAGAGCCCAAAACTCCCCCTCTTTACCAAAGCGAACCACAGGTACCTGAGCCAAACAGGAAGAAGAACAATGATGGGTTAATTGAAAGAGCAAAACCACAACCGGTCACCCGCTACCCTGTTTCCCCGAAAATAAGACCTAGTACTATTTTTGGGAATTGCTAAAATATAAGACCTACCCCGAAAATAAGACCTAGTTGTGACCATTGCCAGGGCTGGTGGTGGCATAAGGGGGAACCTGAAGGCGGGAGAGAATCAGCGGTGCCAATGAAGCCAGCGCTAGAGGAAGCGAGGCGGCAGCGGAGGGAGCAGAGCCACATAAGCTGATGTTCCCTCTATAGCACCGACTCCTGTCGCAGGCGGAGTGATACCAAATGCGCTCCGCCTGTGAGGAATCTATAGTGAAAGTGCGCTTCGCTTTTTCTGGTTACTAAATTGCTCTTGGAAAGGTACGGCACCCCTGATTGCCCCGATCACCCTATTCTTAACTCTGCCATTTTGGATTTTTTCCATTTGGATTAACTTTGGATTGTTGTACATAAAAAAAAAAAAATAAGACCTAACCCGAAAATAAGACCTACCCCAAAAATAAGACCTAGTGTGTGTTTTTTTGAGCCAAAAAAAATATGACAGTGTCTTATTTTCGGGGAAACACGGTAGTAAAAAAGAGGCCAAAGACGCACGAGGACATTTGATTGTACATGCGTGATGTCTATTGGCCAGTTTTCACATAAACATGTACACTTAGCTTTCCTGAGCATACATGTTCAACCAAAGAGAGAGATAGAGAGAGAAGAGAGGAGTGATCAGACAGCTCCAAGTACCAACCTATGAGAAGGAAAAGGCTGTCACACCTTTCATATCAATTAAACCTGTTAAGTCCTGCTAGATAGGCGTGTTTGACGTTTGTTTTAGGGATGCACCAAAACCGTTTTTTCATTATCGAGTACGATACCGATATTCATATTTCAGTACTCACTGATACCAAGTACCGATAGTGGTACTTCCGCTAGCATGGAGCCAGCTTCCTGGGCAATCAGGAAGCCGGGCAACGTCATTACCTGCCGCCCGGCTTCTTGATTGCCCATCAAGCCAGCTCCCTGCTGATTGGCCAGGAAACTGGCTTCCCCCCTAATCAGCATGGAGCCGGCTTCCCGGCCAAATCAGCATCGAGACAGCCAAACAGCATAGAGCCAGCTTCCCAGACAATCAGGAAGCTGGCTTGCAAATCATTACCCAGGGCCCGGAAGCCGGCTCCATGATCCCTCGCAGCACTACCGGTCAGAGGAAATCTCCCTATGACCGGAAGTTCTGGTATCGGGGGGGTAAGTATCCGAGCATTTGGGTGAGTACTCGGTATCGGTGCATCCCTAGTTAGCTCCAAAGGAACTAGAGGCCCATAAGCTGCTGACACCTTATTTGGCACAACTGGTCATGGAGAGAGGCAAAACCCGACCTTGCCTCCCCAAAACATGGTCTCACCTTCATATAACATTGGAATTCCTCCATCTCCCCACCCAGGATCTCCATATCGAGATACAGCTTGAGACGGTGATCCACTAGCCGGAAATCCAGAGTCTGGTTTGGGCTGACAGAGGCTGGAGAGACACAGAGGGAAGTGAGAATGTATTGGATACAAAAATATATACAGTGCTACTATTCTGCAAAGCAAGCAAGTTCTAACACAATGATAATGAAGATTATGAGGCCTGCAAAAGATGGAAAACCACAACAACCAATCAAAAACCTCCTCTCACCTAAGCTGACTATAATACAATGAAATACGACATGACGAGAGATCAATGTATAGGTGTCAGAAACCCAAACTGAGTAAAGATAGAAGTCACCAGAACGCACTTGTAATGTGCCAAAAGGATAGCACGTTTTTTGATACGTCACATGCATCAAGAAGCCAACGTTTCGGGGCCGCACAAGGTCCCTTCATCAGGGCGATAACGTGACCTGATGAGCATGGCAACCTAAAAACACGCGCAGGCTACTTGTAGAGCCACAGGCTCTTGGGCAATCTGCTATGATTTTGCTACACACAGACCATAGCAACCTTGGCATTGATACAAAAGTTCAATGTCTCCTTCCATGACCCCCCTCACCTTGGTTGGGAAAATCAAATCTGTCTTATACGAAGCAAGTAAAAGTGACTTTGTCGTCAGGTTGTAGCCCTGATGAAGGGACCCTGCGCGGCCCCGAAACGTTGGCTTCTTGACGCATGCGACATATCAATAAAAGTGCCATCCTTTTGGCACATTACAAGTGAGTGTTAGTGACTACTATGTTTACTTGGATAGTAGCACGGCGCCACCCGTGTCGTCATTTCGAGCACCAATGGATATTTTGTTTGGTTCAAGCGCTGTACGGGGTGCAGGTGATTCTCTAACCTTATTTAGAAACCCAAACTGCTTCAGAAACAGATGATTACCCGCACACTGTCCTCAGTCCAACGGAGGCTTTAAAAGTAAAATATTCCCTGCATACCGGAACCCCCGGAGGACCTCTCATGTAGTTCACAGGAAACGTGCTTAGCAGATGAGACATGTCCCAGATTTCTCTCTTGCAGGGCAGTGACGTGCAGTACCTCTTGCTCCGGGTGAGGCATTCCCCAGCCCCGCCCCCGAAGCACCACTCCCCGCCCCAGTCGGGCAAATCTCTGCCCCCATCGGACAAAGCCTCAGGCTAGTGTAAAGGAGGAAGGGAGGAGCCTCCCTGCTGAGGCGCCCTGTCCATGACCGGTTACACATCGGGGAGGATTTCCCTGCTGTGTAACCTGTTAGATGCCGATCTGAATAGAGAAAAAGCTGTCAGCTTCAGGCATGAAGCTGACAGCTTTTTCCTCCATAACTCTAGGTGAGGCTCTGCCTCCCCTGACCGCACGTCCCTGGTGCAGGGACATCAAACTGGAGCTTTGGGGGTCACACAAGGGCCTCTCACTCTGCTTTTGTGGCCCTTAGTGGATTTTAGAATGAAAGTGGCCACACTTCACACATCATTACTGCTCCTGCATTGCTTTACAATCCCACAATACATTACACACCCCTGTAAAGTTTTGAAGTACTCACTCGGGCTAATCTGCCAGTTGTCCTGGAGCACTATGCTGTCCTGTCTGACCGGAGGGGTCGTATTGTGATATTTGTAACTTCCGGTCAGGCCGCTAACGTTGGCATCCGGCGTGGCCGTGCCGTACAATACGCTGTCGCTGCCATCCGGACAGCTGCTGCCCGCTTCTGACCCGTCTCTTTCATCTTCTCCAAGATAGAAGGACTTCTGCCCCTCGCCCTGGGTGCCCTGTGGTGGCTGCTCGCTGGGGCTGGATTGGGTCGGTGTGCTGGAGTAGCCGTTCTGTTGTGCCAGGGCCAGGATGACGTGGAGGCTCCCGCAGGACGGGCAGCCGCTGTGATCTGCGGGTACACAGAGAACAATGCTGAACCTGTCGTCATTTCCAAGCCTGCAGATAAATAGATTATGTTACTTTTCGCCAAGGCCGCCCCATATTCACATGTGATAAAAACCTGGAACCGTCGCAATTACATGATGGGAGATAAGAAACGTAAAAGATCACAATGTATTATTAGTGGATCATTGCTATTAAAAATAATTGCTGGTTCACCAGGTGGATTCAGAACAAACTTTCTTTGTGCCATGTAGCAGCAGAGAATCTGATTATATCTCGCCTCCCGTTTCCTCCTCTCCAACATGCTAATAGCATTTTATATAAAACCTTTCTATCTTCATGATGTCATCATTGGGTTTCTGTGCTTCTCGATGCATTGCAGGCACATTATGGCTAGTGGGAGGAGCCAGCAGGGTGCTGTTTATAGCATCCTTCCTTAGTACTCCTCTCAAGAGCCCTCAGCCCTGATGGAAGCAGTGGGCTGGCTCTTGGGAGGGGGCAGAGATTGTCATTGGAGGCTTTGAGATTAGAATCCTCGGGGGTGGGGGCAATAGTGTGGATGCTCTACTAGTGTAGGGACTGATGTAAAATGGCCGAATGTACACAGCAAAGCTCAGCGGGACATTTTGCCGCTATATAAATGAAGGATGCACCGAAACCGATACTAGTATCGGTATCAGTGCCGATACTGATTATGTGGGCGAGTACTTCTACTCGCCCAAATGCTACCGATGCCTAGCCCGATACTGGGACTTGCGGTTTTAGAACGCTGGGCGGTAAATCATTACACGCCGCCCGGCATCCTGATTGGCCAGGAAGCCGGCTCCATGCTCCCTCTTCACCAGGGAGCATGGAGCTGGCTTCCTGGCCATTTAGGAAGACCGGGGGCGGGTAATGACTTCCTAATTAGCTGGAAAGCCAACTCCATGCTCCCTGGTGACGAGGGAGCATGGAGCCGGCTTCCTGGCCAAACGGGAAGATGGGCAAGCGAGCCATTACCCGACCCTGGCTTCCCGATTGTCCAGAAAGCTGGCTCCATGCTTTCTCGTCACTCGCCGCCCAGCTGCCTGATTGATCGGGAAGCTGGCCAATCAGGAAGCCGGGCAGAGAGACATTACCCACCCCTCAGCTTCCTGATTGGCCAGAAAGCCGGCTCCACGATTCCTTGTCATCTGGTGACATGAGAGCATGGAGAAGGCTTCCCGGCTGATCAGGAAGACGTGCGGAGAGTCATTACACGCCACCTGGCTTCCTTAATGGGGCTTCCAGTATCGGTATTGGCGAGTACAGAAAAAAATAAAAAATACCGGTACTCTTACTCAATACCGAAAAAACGGTAACGGTGCATCCCTAATATAAATTCATATAACACACAGTTTTCTCATACGCACGTCAGATGTACATCCTTCACCCCGATGTGAGCAGATGCATTGCTGTCCCATATTTACCCGAGTGGTTATTGTGCAGACCATGTGACATCTTGTCCTGCGTTTGCCCCTCCCCCTCGGAGCTGAAGACGACACCGCTGTCTTCCTGGTGGATGAATTCACTTTTGCACTTGAGACACTGCAGTTTGGGAGGACCTTCTTCCCCCTCGGCCGTCAGTCTCAAATTGTCTTCCAGAACGGGATACAACACGTCCAGCAGTGTCTGTGTGGAAAAAGGGGAATATGAGCTTCAATGAAAGTGATGAAAGTCTTAGTAAAGGACGTCATTAACACTCGCTTGCACCTATCCTATAACATAATGAAAAACAAAACAAAAACTATGGGGTTATATTTATGGCAGAATTTCAAAATGAGGACCTGTGTTAGACTATTACTCCTACCTGTCTTAGTACTGTGCAGGCCTAAATCAGGGTCATGCCTGAGGACAATGGATTACACTCAGTGGTCTATTCATATACTGTTCACAGAGCAATTCGCCCCACGAATCTCTGAAAGTTCATTCTGTGCAAAAAGAGGCAAAGACTTTTCAGGCCGAATGTGACTTAATACGGCATTAAGGGCACTAGATGAACCTAAAGATAGGAAATAAGTATTTCCTATGCTCCTAAGCTCCATCTAGTGGCCATAATGTGGTATTACATTTATAAAGTAGTATGTATTTACTGTGCTCATTAGTGCCATCTAGTGGTCATAATGCAGTATTACATTACATTCAACCTGAAAAGAAAATATACGAAGCACGTTCATTTTCACTGCTTTTTTTTTTTTCTTTTACATGCTGAAATGCAAACTACAATAACCAACATTTTTCATAGGCAAAGGTCTAAAAACCTTTACAGCTCATCAGTGCGGAGTTAACTGTAAATATCGGCCTCAGAATTATTACGCTTACTTTTGAACATGTCACAATACCTAAAATGTGTTGCCCAATTGTTGGTTTACGTACCCGTGTTGATACACTAGCGCTTGTGCTTGTATGTGTGTGCATGTGGGGGTGGGGATGCTTTAAAAACATTTTATTCTATTCATTTAAAATTTTTTTAAAAAAACTTTCCCATTTTTACCACTTAACTGTATTGATATCAGAAGGGGAGGTGACAAGCCTTCTATGTGATGGCATATACGGAGTGACCTTTAGAAAGGCATCAGGGGTCTTCTTGGACCCCTAATGCCTCCTGTGCACTCTACCCGACCACATCGAGGACATGCCTTGGGTTTCACAGCTGCCCAAACCACTTTTATTGTAGAGTTCGAAGCCAATGTTTACCAACCGCAGCTGCTAGTGCAATGGTGAGTTTGTGTACATCCTGCCATGTCATACGGCAGCGGCAGTATAAAGCATTAAAGGAGAACTATGGGGTTAAGGCTTTTCCCCATAGTTCTCCTTAGGGTAACGGGAGGACACAAATTAGCGTCCTCCTATCACCCTAGGCTCAGTATATCGCGAGCTGTAGCTCGCGGTATACTGAGACGCCGCAGCAGAAAGCACAATATGGTGGGGGAGGGGGGGGGCATTTACTAAAACTGGAGCAGCCTGAATCTGGAGCAGATGTGCACGCCAACCAATCAGCTTCTAGCTTCAGCTTGTTCAGTTAAGCTTTGAAACTGACAGCTACAAGTTGATTGGTCGCCTTCACACAGCTGCTCCAGATTCTGTCCGCTCCATTCATTGTAAGTTTCCCTTGTTGTGTTTTTGGTGAGCACATAGTTTGGAGCTATTACATTGTGTACCTATAGGTCACACTGATGTGCTGCCCACACTACTGAAGGTCTGCATGCTTCATTGCAGGTCTGAGCGTGCTGAAAGATCTTCAACTGACACACTGTGTTGGATGCCTGGTTCCCACCCCCCAGCCGCTCTTCGTGGTTCCTTCCAGTGGCCCTTGTGTCCTGCAGCAAAGCAGGGGCCCACAGAGGGCGCTATAAAAGACAATGGGGTATGCCAGCATCCGACACTCTCGGAAGTGCAGTATAATTTATGATTTTTCAGCTTGAATCATTATAGAAGTTGAGATCAGGGGCACATGCAGCGGGACAGGTAAGAAGTCACTGCTTAATTCGCAGAGGGCTGTTCCTGCACAATCAGCTGGTCCCCTATGCACTGGTCCTGATATCCTGTTTGAGGACCCATTCACACCATGTCTGGACCAGATCTGCAAGCGTTGCGGTGCATTTATGATGTGTTTTTTGATGCGTTTACTTGATGCATAATGACAGGTGTTGGCCAGGTGTCATTATGCAGATTATTCTCTGAGGTTACTTCCCACTTCATTTCGTAGCACTTCCCCTTTGTTTGGGTGAGTAAGCTGGTGAACAGACATGTTTTATTTGTATGCAGGCACGTCCTTTCTGATGACTATTGCCATCCTGAGACAGCGAGTTCGCAGGAGACGCCACTTTTGGGTGCACCCACCCTTGAGGCTGAGAGAATCGAAAGTGCCAATGCCCTCCTTTCCGATGCAGTGCGATTGGAAAAAATAGTGCATGCATTTTTCCCGATCGCACTGCACCGGAGCTGAGGGCATTCCTGTACCTCGCCATGCCCCTTCCCGCCCCAGAACGCGGCACATCATGATCAATGCGATACCATGTGCTCAAACCACACCAAAACGCACTGGATATGGTGTGACTGAGCCCTTACGGAGTCTCCGTTGCCTTGCAGGGTCCTCTGGAGCTACCCTTGTTTGTGCCAGTAAGTCGCGTCTCTACACAAGGCAAGACTCTCCCCTGCAGCCTGCTCTTCCTTCCTCCCTTCCCCAAGCAAGCAGATGGACATCGGCTGGAGACTGATCTATCCCTCGTGATCTTGTACTGGACAGGAAGTTCAGGGAAGCCGAGCTGAGAGAGTTGGAGCCGTTGGGAAACATGATGGCTGTAAGTGCTTGGGCAAACATGTAAAGAAATACTCTGCTGGGTGATGCATATTTGTCTGATCTGGATTGATTATTGAAACATTGTTTGAGAGTTCAGTGCTACTTTGAGGGATGTAGGATACTCCGCATACGGCCGCCAGCAAACCACCTAAAAACTGACATTGTGATGTGTTCAGAAACCGGGTTGAAAGGTCAGCGTTTAGGACTATTAACTGTACACACGGACACAGGGTGACATGTCAGGACCGGCCATCGGGCTGGAAGAATGCACCCTGGCACAGGAGGACGTGCAGCATTGAACTTCACATACCGCCCTGACTGTTCTTCCAGCGGTGGAGGAGGAGGACGGACGTGTAGCTGCTTGTGCGGCATAGCTCATCGCCGACCAACAAGAGGTCACCAGCTTTGTTCTGCCAGGTAAACATGTCTTTACACTTCACGTTATTTACTGAGTGACATCAAGTTTAAACAGGACGTATCTGCAGATCTTCGTTTGCTGGCACGCATCTTTATTGTGAATTGGAGGGTAAGGGATCATGACGATCTGACACACAGGAGGACTGGGCCCCGGTTATGGTGGAAGGTTATGTTTGCACAAGAAAAAAAAAGTTTTAGTGAACGCGATAAAAATCATAAAAGCCGGAAACTTCTATAAATAGATTCTATGGACTAGGGTTGCACCGATACCATTTTATCCAGACCGAGTACTGATACTTTTCTTTAAGTGCACGCTGATACCAATTTTTTTGTGTCATGTGACCGTTTTTCTAAACAATTCAGACTAATGATTTTAGGACAGTGGTGGAGCGCTAGGGCCCAGTCACAGCTGCAACCGCTGCAACCTTGGTAGTTCTGCCAATGACTCCAAGCTGTACAGCACTACATTATACAGCAATGCAGAATAGCACCAGCTATAGACGAGTACAAATCCCAGCAATACATTATACAGCAATGCAGAATAGCACCAGCTATAGACGAGTACAAATCCCAGCAATACATTATACAGCAATGCAGAATAGCACCAGCTATAGACGAGTACAAATCCCAGCAATACAGAATAGCACCAGCTATAGAGGACTACAAATCCCAGCACTACATTATACAGCAATGCAGAATAGCATGAGCTATAGAGGAGTACAAATCCCAGCAATACATTATACAGCAATGCAGAATAGCACCAGCTATAGACGAGTACAAATCCCAGCAATACATTATACAGCAATGCAGAATAGCACCAGCTATAGAGGAGTACAAATCCCAGCAATACATTATACAGCAATGCAGAATAGCACCAGCTATAGAGGAGTACAAATCCCAGCAATACATTATACAGCAATGCAGAATAATATATTGCTACAAACTCTGTGTTGCCACTCTGTTCTGGGGTGCTGGCCTGATGTCTTGGAGGGACGGTCTCAAGAGGGGTGCAGAGGATCTCAGGAGGGGTAGATGTCTGGGCAGCGTGAGCGCTGTAAACCGGCACCACGTGGTTCCCAAGAAGGCTGTCACGAGGTCCCCAGCAAGCGCGTGACCTAAGGCAGCCGCTTCAATTTGAAATTTTAGTACCGGTACCGATTCTGGTATTGGTGCATCCCTAGTATGGAATGTATACCACTTTACTGAAGTCTATGTACATGCATAGCATGTATAGTTTCAGATATAGTAGAGAAGGGTTTAAAGAAGAACTCCCAGAATTAAAAAAAATTAAAAAAGAAAAAAAAAAAAAAATCAAGGTATTCTTGTGATGGGTATTCTTGTGCACTGCAAGGGTTAAACTGCATGCATATTTCTGCATTGTCCAACGGCTCACCTTTATAGAGATCTCCGGCGATTTGTCCAATACCACGTAGCGGGCACACTGCTTATCCTCACACACCGAGTGGAAGTACAGTGCCAGCACAGGAAACTCTTGCTCCTCCCCCTGAAGGAAATAAATCAAAATTATATCCGAACTACAGGCAAAAAAAGCAGAACCACAAAATCTCAATTATGTGCCCGACACTTGTGTGTGTGTGTGTATATATATATATATATATATACACACACACACATATATTACAGTGTCCGCAACGTTAGCAATTAAAGCTGAAGTTTATTCTGATTATATTTTGCCTTCTCTTCTCTAGTTCCTCCCTCACCAACATGCTGATCAAATTATTCAATAAAAACCGTTTTCATTTCATACCGTATTTCAGACCTAGCGACGTCATCACTGGTCCCTATGCAATGCAGACATAGCATGCCTGGAGGGAGGGGCCAGCAGGGTGCTATACAAAGCTTTCTGAAAACAATGCAACAGCCTGCCTCTGGACCCCTCAGCCCTGATGCAAGCAGTGGGCTGGCTCTTGGGAGGAGTTATGCAAATATGAAACTTCCTTGGTGGGTGGTCGTCAGTTTGGAGTGGAAGTTCTTACCAGCCTGTATTCACATACACACCACCCTAGGTAATACCTGTGTGTGATGCGAAGCCTCCATGATAGGTGGAGGAAAGGACTAGATGATGCTGAATGTCCTCCTGTCAGGCAATGAGGCGTGGTCTGAGTTGCTGTAGCTTCTAATTGATTTGAAAAATAATTTCATGGAGGGTGTACTCTAGCTGACCATAGGTTCTGCTCTAATCCAAAAGGAAAAGGCCGACTGCATTCCCAAAAAATGTGAACCCTGGTAACTTTATTCATCCAGACAACATGAACAGAAGTCCCTTGCCTGGAACTTCCTCACTAAAGAAGAAGGTCCCATACTGGGAGCCTCTGTTCATTTTTTTAAGGGGGAGGGCCCAGTATGCCCTTAAAAAGTTACAGTTTCATATTTCTTTCGGAGAGCCGACAGTCATTTCCTTGGCATTTCTGCACTCCGAGTATAGGACAAACCCCCCTGCTGGCATTCAGTAACTGATCTGCCATGAGGGTGACACAATTTTTGGCTTGGTAGCAGTGCACCCCATACCTGGCCATGGTTTGTCCTCTGCAAAAATAATCTTTTGTAAAAACATAGATTTGGTTACATGTAGTTACATTAGTGCCCTGCAGGAAGATCATGCTAAGGGCTCATTCAGACGGGCGTGCACATACGTATGGCATACACGCCTGTAAAAATCACACAATGCGTGCAATTGTTCTTGGCAGCCTGTTCTTGTCCATGGCAGGACATGACTGCACGCAATTACACGTGGACACATGCACACCCGAACCTGCACATTTGTGGGGGTCCGCGTGCCCGCACTTGGGCGCGGATGTGTACGCCCATCTGAATGAGCCCTAAACCATACTGGGTTTTACATGAGTCTTCATTACCCATAATTCCCTGTTATTCGCAAGATAGAACAGGCGCTTAGCTGCCGTGCACCACACAACTCCACCCACAGCCCGAGCCCAGCCGGCAGCAGCCCTCCTCTGCTTACATTCCAGTTCCACTGGGTATAAGAGGTCTGAATATCCCGCAGGCTTTGAAGCTCCCTCCGGACCAGCACCCTTCCGCGCTCTAGATCGATCTCCAAGAGGTGCTGGCGTGTCACACGCAGGAAGACCCATGGCCAGTCGGAGTTACGCGGCTGGCCATCCAAAATAGGGCACACAGTGACTGGCAAACACAGGGCATCTGGGGAAGAAAAAACATAGAAGCCGGGAGAAGACAAATTATTATGCATTCTGTAAAGTTCTTTTGTAGATCTGAAACAAAATGACTTTGTGACCTTACAACCTCTGCGCTGCCAGGGAGAGAATACAGGTAAATAAAGAGTAGGGCAGCATTGTACCTGACTGTTACTCCAGCTCAATTTATTTTAGTGAGCTCGCATGAGCTAGATAGTGGATGGCACTGTTATTCAATACAACAGAAAATAATACAATGACTATTGTGTTCCTTTAAAGCCCAACTTCAGACAAAACATTTTACTTAATGTTGGATAGAACTGGAAGGGTTAGAACCCCTGTCAGGTTTTATTGCTGTCTGTTTCCCTATTGGTGGAGTTTTCCCCTCACCTCCTGTCAGGACAGGAAATGAAGGGAAATCTATGCAAGAGGGACACAGACAAAAAGAATTACACATTTGTAGTACATTTGAGACGATAAAGAACGTCTGACAACGTTTTAATTGTCGTCTGTCCTTATCTCAGTGACACCCACTTGGCCTCATTATTTTATGGGAGTCACAAAGACAGGAAGTTAGGGGATATAAGGGAAAATAAATCGCTAAAGGGATCCCAGAAAGAAATGTAAACCTGACTCTTAACCACCATCAAAAATGAAATAAAAAGTTTTCTGTAGGGATGCACAGATACCAATACTAGTATTGGTGCTGGAATGGAGTATTTGGGGGAGTACTTGTCCAAATGCTCCCAATGCCTATCCCAATACTGGAACTTCCAGTATCAGGAAGTCGAGCGGCGAATCATTACCCGCCCCCGGCTCCGATTGGCCCGGGAAATCGGCTCTATGCTCCCCCTTGTCACCTGGGAGCATGGAACTGGTGACGAGGCTCTGAAGCATGGAGCCGGCCGAGTGGTGTGTAATGACTCGCCACCCAGCGATTGGTCGGGAAGCTGGCCAATCAGGAAGGCGAGTCATTACAGCCTGCCCCCCCCCCGCTTCTTGATTGGCTCCATGCTACCTCGTTGTAGCACGTAGCCGATTTTAAGGCCAATCAGGAAGCCGGGCGCTGTGTAATGACTCGCTGCCCAGATTCCTGATTGCTTGGGAAGCTGGCTAATCTACTTACTCCCCACCCTCTCCGGCTTCCTGATTGGCTAGAAAGCCAGCTCCATGCTTCCTCATCACCTGGCGATGAGGGAGCATGGAGATGGCTTCCTTAACGGGACTTCCGGTATCGGCGAGTAGCAAAACAAAATATATCGGTACTCGTACTCGATACCGAAAAATTGATAGCAGTGCATCCCTGGTTTTCTGCTTTATTTCTGCCAATACAGTGCCTATATCATCCAATCATGAATGGGTGAAGTGACCGTATCTCTTTAAGGATCATGCCAACCTTACCTTCTACAATCTCCTCCTCCGTCTCTTCTGCCTCTTTCTTATTGATCTTCTGTGGCTCCCACACTCCATCCTCCAGGACATCCTCTATCTTTTCTATCAACAGATCTGCGGCTGCAGTGCCTGCGCTGACCTCCGGGGTGGGAGGCCTAGCTGGACCGGGGTTCACAGGGACAGGAGGCTCGCTGTCCGTTCTGCCAGCTGTCAGCAGTATTGTGGGAGATGATTTGCTCTTTGTGAAAGTTTGGGCATGTTTGCTGGGACTTTCATTGCGGTTTTGGCCTTGGCTGAGCTCGTCCTCCAGGTGAGTTCGGTACTGTAGCCAGTCGACACCGAATTGCTCACGAAAGCTATCTGTGCGCTCAATGTCTTTTTGGTGCTGCAGAACTGTAAGAGGTGATAAAGAGTATTAATGAGTGGATGGTATAGCAGGTATAACTCTGAACAAATACACTATATGGGCAAATGTTTGTGAACTCCTGATCAGCACACCTATACGAGCTTGATGGACATCACATTCAAAAACCATCAATATGGAGTTGTCACCCCCCTGTAGGGATGCACCAATACTGATACTAGTATCGGTGCCGAGTATTTGGGTGAGTACTCGTTCAGATTCTCCGATGCCTAGCCTGATACTTCTGGTATCAGGAAGCCGGGCAGCGAGTCATTACAAGCTGCCCGGCTCCGATTGGTCGCGGCGCACAGCTTTCCGATTGGCCGGGAAGCCAGCATCATGCTTCGTCACCTCATGAAGCCAGGCGCTGTGTCATTACACGACACCCGGCTTCCTGATTGGCCAGCTTCCCGACCAATCAGAAATGTAAACCTGACAAATTCTGACTCTTACCCACCATCAAAAATGAAATGAAAGGTTTTCTGTAGGGATGCACAGATACCAATACTAGTATTAGTGCTGGAATGGAGTATTTGGGGGAGTACTTGTACTCGCCCAAATGCTCCCAATGCCTATCCCAATACCGGAACTTCCAGTATCAGGAAGTCGAGTGGCGAATCATTACCCGCCCCCGGCTCCGATTTGCCCGGGAAATCGGCTCTATGCTCCCTTGTCACCTTGGAGCATGGAATTGGTGACGAGGCTCCGGAGCATGAAGCCGGCTTCCCAGCTGAGTGGTGTGTAATGACTCGCCGCCCAGCTTCCCAATTGGTCGGGAAGCTGGCCAATCAGGAAGCTGGGTGGCGAGTCATTACCCCCCCACCTAGTGACGAGAAGCATGGGGACAGCTTCCCTGCTAACCGGGAAGCCGGGTGGCAAGTCATTACACGCTGCCTGGCTTCCTTAAATTGGACTTCCGGTATCGGCGAGTACCGCAAAAAATAAATAAATAATCGGTATTCGTACTCAATACCGGTATCTGTGCATCCCTACCCGCCGGTGTGGCTACAACAGCCTCCACCCCTCTAGGAAGGCTTTCCACAAGATTCTGGACTGTGTCTGTGGGAATTTGACTCCATTCAGGCATACGATTTGTGGGGTAGAGATGTTGGGTGAGAAGACCCGGCTCGCAATAGGCATTCTGGTTCATCTCAAAGGTGTTCAGTAGGGTTGAGGTCAGGGCTCTGTGTAGGTTACTTAAGTTCCTCCACACCAAACTCCTCAAACCAAGTCATTATGGAGGTAGCTTTGTACACAGGGCAGAGTGGTGGTGGAACCAAAAAGGGTCTTCACCAAACTGTTAACAAAAGGTTCAAAGTGCACAATTGTGTAAAATGTCTTTGTATGCTGTAGGATTAGCAGAACTCTTCACTGGAAAAACACTCTTAAAATTGTTGGCCAAGAAGACCCGACTCATAATAAGAGTTTCAATTCATCCAAAAGTGTTCAGTAAGGTTAAGGTCAGAGCTCTGTGCAGGTTCTCCACACCAAACTCATCAAACCATGTCTTTCTGGAGCTGGTTTTGTGTGCAGGGGGGCACAGTCATGCTGGAATAGAAAAGAGTCTTTCCCAAACTGTCGCTAAAAGGTTGGAAGTGCACAATTGTTTACAATGTCTTTGTATGGCATAGCAGAACCAGTAACTGTCACAGGAAACACCTGAAGGCAATCATTTGGAGAGGTATCCACATGATTTTGGCTATATAGGTAGGTGTGAGGACCAGGTATCCATATAGTATCCATATAGCCCATATGACTTTACAAACAAAACAATGGATAATATGTGTTTATCATTGCAGACTTATTAATGAAAAGTAGAACTGCCTGGGTTTTGCCACAATCTAATGGGTTCACTACTTTGAGTCAAAGACCTGGAACAAATATCCAGCTAGCGAAGACAGAATTCCGCCGCTTGCCTTTTCTCGGTTAATAACTTAAAATATCGAGACAGACTAAGATAAAGAAACAGTATGAGTAGCCAAGCAAGAGAGATCAACAGCAGAGGTTTCCTATTAAAAAACATAATATGCAATAAAATCACTAATCCTTCATCTGGTTGAAGATTTTAAAGTAAACCTTTCAAAAGAGCACAATGGGGGCTGCCATTCCTGACTTCCTTCTGAAAAAGCTAGTTGTCTGGCTGTTGCCCACTGGAATTAATAACTGGTGCATCACCAACATAAAGCAAGTATGGAGACAACTGCTGCCATGGTCACAGTAAAAATCACAAGTCCAGTATTCCCATACATTTTTTTTTTGTCAGAGATGCAAAGCAATGAAGCAAAAACGCATGACAGCAAGGCAACCAGCAACTGTAGAATAAGAATCCCACGATGGCATCCTCCATTCAACCTAAAAGTCTGAGGACATCTAGTGGCGGAAAGTAATTACTGCATGGGTCAGCGTAAAGATGGGCATACGCTATACAAATTTCAGCCACTTCTTGATGAACCAGCTGAAATTCGGACAGTGGGGGGCCCTATCGTCACCTTCCATCCGGCACCCTTCGATCAGAAATAGGATGGAAAATTTTCTGCCGAACAAGGACGGCAAGCTGCTGTCACTGTTCAGGTATTCTAACAGGGGCATAACCTGCAGTATGTCTGCCAGGAAATGTAACAATGACAGTGTAAAAAAAAAAAAAAAATTATGTTTCCCCGAAAGTAAGACCTACCCCGAAAGTAAGACCTAGCGCTATCTTCAGGGATTTCTGTAATATAAGACCTACCCCGAAAATAAGACCTAGTTCGGTGGTAGGTCTTATATTACAGAAATCCCTGATAGCGCTAGGTCTTATCTTCGGGGTAGCTGCACTGTATAATTACATTTTACATGTCACGGCCGCAGCTCCCTCCCTCCCTCCCGCCTTTCTGGCTCCATGGACAGCATTAGAGTAGAGAGCGGC
>NW_017306894.1:809177-905438 GCF_000935625.1 Nanorana parkeri
ATATTTACTTCCTGTGACTTCATTCTCCTCCACATTTAACTCAGGTTAAAGTCCGAAGAGCCAGCATCTCGGAACCCAGTGACAGTGAGTGTGATCAGCGGGGCCAGCCAGTGGGTAGGTGTATTGCACAATAGTCTTTATATGTATACTTGTGTTATTGCTCCCTCTTGTGGCTGAGATATGTAGGGTTTCAGTCCATAGGCAGTTCCTTTCTGTGACATACCTTCATATGTCACAGAAAGGAACTGCCTATGGACTGAAACCCTACATATCTCAGCCACAAGAGGGAGCAATAACACAAGTATACATATAAAGACTATTGTGCAATACACCTACCCACTGGCTGGCCCCGCTGATCACACTCACTGTCACTGGGTTCCGAGATGCTGGCTCTTCGGACTTTAACCTGAGTTAAATGTGGAGGAGAATGAAGTCACAGGAAGTAAATATAAACAGATCAAACACAGTAATAGAATTTTTATTGGCAGTAATAAACCTTATGAAGGTGCTGTTTTGTTATCTTGTGCAGCGCCTCACCTTGGATTTTTTGCGGGAGAGCCGGGTGGGGATCCTCTCCGGAGCGGAGCAGCTGTCGCTCAGTTCCCCAGTGCAGGAACTTTCCGTGGCGGAATTGCAGGGTTGTGGAAGCATTACTCGCTCTCTGAGCACTTGTTTATTCTGCGGTAATAACAGAGGTGCTTAAAGAGCAAGAAGAAAGAGCTCGCAAAGGCTGTTACATGGCTGGCTGTAATCACTGAGCTGATCCACCCAGAAAGATGATTTCCACTCTCAGAGACACAAAAGACTTTCTCTATATCCCCAACTCCCACATCACCACCTGCTCCCGATCCACAGAGGTACTATTTTGTATACTGAAGTGCCCATGTGCACCTTTCTCTTTTTTTGCTAGTTTTAGGCCTCATTCACACAGCGTAAAGTTGGGCCGTACAGACCTGTGCGGTGTGCACGGCCGTATCCAGGAGGGACACATGCTGCGTGTGATTGTACGCAGCAGCCTGTTCTTCCCTATAGGAGGAAGTGGCCGTACGCTGTCATTACTCTCACCCCAACTGCACATCTGTGCGGGTCCTTGTTTCCATGCTCGGACGCAGACAGGATCCATCCCGCTTGCGTCCAAGTACGGGCACAGGGGCCTGCACGGATGTGCAGCTCGGGTGTACGTACGCCCGTGTCCTCACATAGGGAAGAACAGGCTGCTGCGTACAATTACACGCAGCGCATGTCCCTCCCAGGAACGGCCTTGACTGTGTGAATGAGGCCTTAAACAGGTCAGAGTTTGCTTTTTGGCGACACTGGAAGCCTTCAGCTGCCTTGTAAAGGGAATGTCTGTGCTTCTGGTGTGTGGCTGTACCTTTAAGGATGATGGGGCTTTGTCCTGATCAATGGTCTTTCTCTGTAGGTGCGACTAAACCTAACATTTGTTTTGTTATTCCTGTTTGCCAGTGGAAAGGACACGTTGTTATCGCTTGTTCTTCCTTCATTTGTTGGAAACATAATAAAAATTTTAGCAAACTATATAGGATGGGGCTGCCTCAAGAGGAGCCTGCTCTATGTTTGTGCATCACTATAAATGTCCCACAGTTGGGGAAACTCAGTTTAGAGTTAGTGACTGCATTTATACAAGGTGCCTTGAAACAGCACATGTTTGCAAATGCATGCAACCAAATCCTCTGCTTTAACCCGAGTGTTCTTTTTTTTGATAGGTACCACGAAAGTGTGTAGTAGGGAACCCTTTATGTACTGATACACGCAGAACATCCACACTGCACAGAAACCAGTTAACCTGTTTTACCAGCACTGCCAAGAGCTCGCTCGGAGACTTAGCACCATTCAGAATCCCACTGAAAAGCTGACAGATTTTTCATCCTAAGCTCTGAACAGCTGAGGAATTGGCCACCAGCCTGGTGAACATTTTCTGATACCTCGGGGCAGCCTAACAATTTAGGTTTAATAACGCATTTAAAAAAAATGTTCAAGACTCACCGCTGTCTCCAATGCTGTCATCCGTTTCCCATCCAGTAAAACCTGACAATGCCAAGAAAGATGTTGATGTACAGGAAGTTTTCATAGCTTGCAGCACATCCACACTACCACTAACAGCGTTCTCTGCCACTCACCTTGTCAGAGGCTTTACGGGACAGATGTTGGGCGGTCAGTGCTCGATGCTCTACATGGTAGTACAGAGGGTTTCCCTCCAGGAAGAGCTGAAAAGAAAACAAGGCGATCAAAATACAGTTAGCCGGGAGCTGTGTCCAGTTACCCACAACTGTTGGCGACGGGGTTATGCCAATATAACTAGGACTAACTATGGTTATATCAATGTAGTGCTTGTGGATAAATGTGTTTCTCAGCCAGAGATACGTATTGGTCATAGGGTCCTTCTGTGACTTCATCAAAACTATTCTCCCTTCAGGAAATAATATCAGAAACTTTAGTATTTATTCACAAATATAGGATGCCTATAATAAATGTGGACATTTCAAGTGCTACAGGTAAACAGAGACTGCATTAATCTTTCTGAAAATCTTTGAAGAGACCCTGTCAGGTTTCGAACTGAATCAACAGGCCAAATCTCTGCGAGAGAAGAGTATAGCAACTTCTATAGTAGTCTTCTACCTCCCCTCTGTTGTAGCGCTGCAGCCTCTATCCGTCTCTTCAGCATTTTGGCACTTCCATGACTGTCAGATGTTGTGCCTCCTGTCGCTTGCTGGCTCCTTCGTCAAAACCCTATATCACTACAGGAATCAGCAATTATGTAGGGCAGTGGTTCTCAACCTGTGGGTCGGGACCCCTTCGGGGGTCGAATGACAATTTGCCTGGGGTCGCCGGGAGTCTCCCGGTATTAGATAGCTATTAGATTATCATCATTATTATTAATAATAAAAGCTGACCCCCTCGGCTTGTGTTATATGGTTTGCCATTTTAGCTGTTACAACAGTGGTTCTCAACCTGTGGGTCGCTGTGTGATTTCTGCTGTGCTCGGTGAGAGTCCTCCTCAGCCCTCTCCTAGCGCAGCAGTGTCAGTTCTCACGCCACCAGATGTTGCTCCAGCAGCCGCGTCAACCCGAAATTTTACCGTTTGGGGTCACCACAACTTGGCAAATGTTACCAAGGGGTCCCAGCCCTAGAAAGGTTGAGAACCACTGATGTAGGGGGTTGAAGAATGGAGCCACGGCATGCATTGGGGAGGGACAGGTATCTGACACCTAAAAGTTTTGAATACGCAAGAGATAAATGGAGGCGGCACTGCTGGAACAGATGAGAGGTAGGAGGCACGGGCAACTGGAGGGCTGCGTATAATACCTCTTCTCTTGCAGGGAACTGTCCTTTTGATTTGTTTCAAGGCCTGCATTTACTTATTGTACAAGTAAACCATAACTGAATGACATTTCGTTTTCTAAAGCACCGCGCATCAAAACCAAAATCGCCATGTTTTTCTTTTTGTAAATATTTCAGTTCTCATAATTGTACCCACTTTACCTTTTTCAGGTTGTGCAGCCGAGCCAAACCTTTAAGCTGTGAGTGATCGAGCAGTAGATTATAGGACAGATCCAAGTGTTGAAGGTTTGAGAGATGTTCCAGACCTGCCAGCAGAAAATACAATCAGACACAGCTTATTGAATGTGTCCGTGTCACACACATGCAGTCCACACATACATACACAAAATGACTGACCGTTGGTGCTGGACAGCTGGTTGTATCTCAGGATAAGGGTGTGGAGCTGGGCGCTGGACTGTAAGCCAAGCTCCGGGATGGACGTCAGACAATTAAACCCCAGATTCAGGTACTGGAGCTCAGAGAGAAGCTACAACACAATAATACAGGTTGAATGATCTATTTATCCAAAAGTGATATCAGTAGATGATGGCAATTTGAGCTGTAGATGTGACTTCTTTGATATCTCTTGGGGACCTTTGGTGGTAAGAACCCATTAAAAAGCACTCTGATCTAAATCATAACATGTATACAGACCTTAATGAAGACGCTATTAAAATCAGGTTTCCTTCCAGTTCACTGCCTCATAGAAATATGCTAACCTCTTCATAGTTTTCAATCTCATCCATTTGTGAGAATATAGAAATTCAATAATGGCAGACTAGAGCTGCAACAGTTAATCGATTAAGTCAATTAAAATCGACAATCGAAAACGTTGTCAAAGTTTTCGACCGTCGATTCATTGGCTATTGATTGATTAGCCTGTTCGGGGCTCCACACACGGCCTGAGCCCAGGACGCTGAAGACACGCCCACCCCACAGGACACTGAAGCCGCGCACGCCGCTGCCGTGAGCTCCCTCACTCGCCGCTATCCTGCCGACAACCGAGGGCGCACGATTTGAAAGGAAGTCAGGACCCCTAGAACTGTACCCCCTCACCCACACACATATCCGCTAGGGAACTACAAATCCAAGCATGCAATCATTGTCCCTGTACAAAAACCCCCCCACACACACATCACCCAGGATTGGGGGTCTAAACAGACCCCTGATATTTCCCTTTAAAAATAGAAAAAGAGATTGAGAACACAATGTCCTATATCTTTTTTTCTGTATCCCCTGTTATCAATGAACAGGAATCCTCTATACTGAGTGTTCCTGTTCATTGATAACATGAGGACAGAGTATGGTTACTATAACCACAATCATGAATGAACAGGAGGGGATCTCCCATTCATTCATAATTGGGGCTACAGTACACATACAATGTCCTCAATTATCTACAAACACTCAGCGATCTCTGATCGCTGAGTGTTTGCACTTGCTTTCCTCTCTGACACGCTGTCACAGGAGGCTGAGTGAGCGGTGCGGGAGGAGAGCTCCGCCTACTGTGACAGCGCGGCCTGTCTCCACCCCCACACCGCTCTGCGATAGGCGGCTGAGCGGTCTGGGAGGAGAGACACCGGCCGCTCACAGCGCTCTCCTCCCGCAGGCTGTCACTTTCTCTCCTCCCCGCTGGGACACAGAGCAGCGCATTGTGCCACCGTATTATACAATGCAGGATACCATGCACAATACAATGCAGAACACCAGCAGTTATAGAGGAACACCAAATCCCAGCAATAATACATTAAGCAGCCTGTATAATGTACTATTGCTGGGATTTGTTGTTCCTCTATAGCTGGTGGTATTCTCCATTGCGATGTATAATGTATTATTGCTGGGATTTGTTGTTCCTCTATAACTGGTCAGTGGTATTCTGCATTGTGCCGTATAATCATTATATAGCGCAATGGAGAATACCACCGGCTATAGAGGACTACAAATCCCAGCAATAATAAATTATACAGCGCAATGCAGAATAACGCCAGCTACAGAGGACTACAAATCCCAGCAATAGTACACTATAGTGTACTATTGCTGCGATTTGTTGTATTCCTCTAAAGCTGCTGGTATTTTGCATTGCGTCACTGTATAATGTACTATATTCCACACCACACTTTTTTTTTTACTTCCACCGCTCCAAGCTTGCTCCCGTGATGGACTACAATCTCGATACAAACTAGTAGTCCTTCACTGGAGCCTTTTTTTTTTATCCGATTAATCGAACTTAATAAATCGGCCAACTAATCGATTTTGAAAATAATCGTTAGCTGCAGCCCTATGGCAGACATGTATGTTGGAATCAAAATGCAATTTTTTTATAGGCATGATGTGACAGTAGTACTGGGACACAAAATAGTCTTCTTTATAATCAATGGATGCATCAGCAGCTTTGAAAGTAAACTTCATATATGATAACTTGCTTTCTCAGCTTATTCTTACATTTGCCACAATTTGGGTTGCTTAAATGAGAACCTATAGCCAAACCTTTTTTTTAGGGTTTAGTTCTCTTCCGGGCCACATTTACTAATGTACTTCTTTGACCCAAAGTCAGCATCTACCAGGCTACTGCCCACTACAGTATTTGCTTACAGAGCAGAGCCACAGCCGGGAAAGAACTTGACAATATTGTCAGGATCCACCACACTGACCGATTGACAGCTGTGCCTGCTCCCTCCTGTCTGTACCCGCTGTCTTCAATGAGCACTGGAGGAACAGAGAGAGAAGGGAATCCCTCTGGGTAGTGGTGAATGACATTCGCCATTCTATGCAGGGTGGAGCCGTGCGATCAGTGGTTTGTGATCGCTCAGTTCTCAAGCATGGGGGCCGGCATTTGATAGCTGTAGTGTCACATGCCGGCTCAAACTATTTGGAAGAGTATATTTTACTCTCCCAATAGTTCTTCTTTAACATATACTTCTAGCTGATTGCTATTCACACAAAGCACATACCTTATTGAACAGGGTGAAATGCCCTACCTTTAAATATGGGCCGCAGTCTTTAATACAATTGTGGCTTAAGTCCAAAATCCTCAGAATGTTCAACAATTCCTGAACAAAAGAACACACTGTAACCAAACATTTCTACAAGAGATGGACAAAATTTGTTAAAAGACCCCACTACAGCTTCTGAATTTTAAAAGTTTTTAAATTCCCTAACCCTAGCTGAAAGTTAAAGAAAAAAAAAAATCAGCTTTGACGGCAATATTCACCTTTTCCCCCGGTGCTTTCCTCTGCAGAAACTCTGCCCACAGTCAGGTTGAATGACACCAAGCAACCCTTTCTCAGTGCCCTGGCAGTCATGGGCCCACTCCTGTAGTCCCCTGGATTACAGAAGGTCCTGGTGGAAGCTCTGGTGATGTGCGACGTATGATCAGGAGGATTGTGGAGGACATGTGCACACCACTTGGAAGAAGATTTACAGGTAAAGGTTAGAGGTAAAAATGCACGGGAGAAGGAGGAAAAGGGATTAGAACTTGTAGTGCATTGTGGAATTGGGTTTCAAAGTAAACTTGTACTTAATGCAGGTTCACTTTACTGTCGGACAACGGAGAAGGCACCCCAAGATGCCTGTTCTGACTTGGCCAGCATTCTCTAATGCCTGATGGAGTGCCCCTGAAATTCCTGTGCAAGGTTAGACTTTCTGAAAATCTAAACCCACACTGGGCTAAGGCAAGCTTCTTCTCTGTCCCCTATGTGACAGCATTCGGGCCACTTAGGTATAGGAAACACTTGACACCCTCCTTGCCTGTCATCAATGGGTGCTTCCTGAGGCTCTGTCAGAAGATCTTGGAGCATTAGGAAAGGAAACAGCAGGCACCTTAGGACAGCATGCCAATTAGTTAAGAATCCATGTGAAGATGGAAGCGAGGCGCTGAACCCCCATAGGTACCTTTCTCGCTTACAGAGCAGATACAGCTAGCAATTATAAAGCAAATTATATGGATCTGTGTAGAATTGTTAAACTGCGTTCTGTGGCACTGCGGTTACAAATATTTATACATGTCTCCACCAGCTTGTACATTTTGATGGAGTACTCCTTCAATAGTTGTCACCCCCAGTATAAAGTGTACTCACCAAGGACTGGTCCAGGCTGTGGATGGTGTTGTAGCTGAAGTTGAGCGTGTGCAGTTCCAGCCAGGGCAGGGCTGAACTCAGATCCCCACCACAAAGAGAGATTACCTCCTGCGGAATGATACACATCATGTATTGAAGAGTAGATGCAGGGGACAGAGGAAAGCTTTGGTGAGGTACAAATACTATCAGAAAATCACTGCAACCATGCTAAAAATCAGAAAGTCCATTCATCTCATCTAATCTGCAGCTGCAAGATTTCACAGGCCATCAAACAGTGTCGGGGAGGGTGTACTTCCAGAAAGATGTGCGGGGTACATTCCTCTCTCTCGTTTCTGCCAACCACATAAAACTTCCATGGCAGGTTTGAATGTGATTGGTGACCATGAGAAACTTCTGACATGTTTTTAGCCTTGAGTGCTTTAACATCAAAGCAATAGATATTGAGGAGTGCCTGTGCTCAAATCAACATAGTTAACATATATGTAACACATGAGGTGCTGAAGGGGTGTGACAACATATTAACACTGAAAAGATTGAATTAACCCTCTGTACACCGATATACACAGATACAGATCTATACCAAACATTTGCATAAATAAAGCGATTCTTGGGTCACATATATTGAAGTACATGGTCAGGCTGGCCAACTGCGTCAAAGTGTTCCCTATTCTACTGTGCAAAACGCCAAATACTTGCTAGCTTAAAGGATAGATGGATGGATAGATACATAGTCTTGCTTGCAGCAACCAGTGAAATGCATTATCATTACGATTACAATTTTCAATGGGTGTTGTAGACAAGACTCTGGTTTCTCTCTCTCTCTCCCTAAAGCACATTTAACCAAAGATATCTCTCCATTTCTATTACATAGTGCAGGTCAATAACTAGATGCGGATCTATAGCTCTCTTCCAACGGTGTCTATATGCCCCATATTGGCACTAAATGTCTGCCCCATATTGGCACTATATGGCCATTGAAGTGAACCTATTAGCAAGACAGTATTTGGCATTTTGAAAAGAAGGGACTTGCCGAGGAGTTTGCTTAGATGCAGTTGCCCAGCTTGAACATGTATTGCAATACACACAAACCAATAATCCCTGTTTTTATACAAACCTTTGCAAGAAATATGTAGGGGTGTATAGCAGTGTGCAGATTCAGAACTTCCAGCATCATAGCTGGTGCGTTATAGGATCAGCATAGTATGGACCAAAGAGAACAAGGAGGAAGGGTGCGCTACAGCAATGTCTGGATAAGACCCTGAAAAAGTAAGCAGGTAGGCTCACTTCCTTCCTATATATCTCAAGGCTTCTTTTTCAGTTTTGACTACCATGTCCCTTTAAAACAATTGCAACCACTACTGCAGAAAAATACTATATTCTGGTGACTGTATAGGATTAATACCTCCAAATGGTAAAATTTACTATATAATAGAGGTGCACCGAAATGGAAATTTTAGAACCGAAACAAAACAAAAAAAATGTCAGGCCGAAACCGATACCGAATTTTTTTTTTATTTTTTCAATTTTTTTAATATTTTATTTTTTATAAGTAGAGGAAAGCCCAGCCTCCTGTGACAGCGCTGTCTCTGCCCCCACACAGCTCTGCCGGACTGTTATAGGCAGCTGAGCGGTGTAGGAGGAGAGATGCCGGCCTCTCACAGCGCTCTCGTCCTGCAGCGCTCGGCCGGCTGTCACTTTCTTTTCTCCCCGCTGGAACAGTGACCAGCGGGGAGAAAAGAAACCAGGGATGCGCCGATGTATCGGCCGAAACATGGCTCTTTCGGCATTATGCCAAAAGTGCCATTTTCGGCCGATATGTTTCGGCGCCGATATATCGGTGCATCCCTACTATATAAATTCCTTTAATTTAAAGTCATTTATCGATATTTACTGCGCACTTCCATATAGGCCAAGCCGAGTTCTATGGAACTATTATAGATCACTAAAATCAGACTTCCACTTATAGATCAGTCTAACCCAATGGTGGAGTGCTCCCACTTACCTCTAAGCTGGTGACACAGTGTGAACAGGTGAGGACCTCCAGCTGTGAGTAAACCCCTCGCAGCCCCCTCAGGCAGTGTGGGGGGAGACATCGTAACTGCGAAATGAGATGATAATCAGGAATTGGTTAATATCAATCTTAGCAGCTCCTTCATTTCTATCAAGACAGGTTCTCTTTAAAGCTCATCTTTGGGCAAAGTGAGTTTCATTATACATTTAGGTCAGCCATTCTCAACCAGGGTTCCATCAGAGGCTAGTAGGGGTTCCATGAGCTGTGCCTGACCGACGGACCAGGCACAGCTTTTTATGGTGACTGCATAGTTCCAGGGCCAGCAGCATCACACCAATGATCTTTTTAGCCTCCTGTAAGGGTGAAATTCTGACCACCACTGTAAGATTAGCATTCTTCCCACTTACCCCTGATGAACTGGATTTATCAGGAGGTACGCCCAGACTTAAACTTTATTTTTTCAAGGGTTAACCAAACTTCGGGCCTCCAGCTGTGGTGAAAACACAAATCCTATCATGCCTGTGGGAGTCATGCCTGTGGCTGTGCAATGTCTTATGGGACTTGAAGTTCAACAGGGCCGAAGTTTGGAAACCCCTGCGCTCTTGGCTAAAAAGCCTGAAAAAGGCTGATTTAGGTAACCTATTATCTTTTCCTCTAGTGTCCTCGGATGAAAAATGTAATTGCACTGGTACTGACATTTCCTGTGCAGGGGACCAGGCACCGGTACCTGCTGTCTGTACGGCACAGTGACTGGTCCCCTAACCCCCCCCCCCATGTGCATGCATGCCCATTGTTCAGAGACCACCCACAAAAACTAATTTGGGCTGAGGCTACAGTGTAAGTGTATTTTTACATCACTCCCGATGTAAGGGAATTGCTGCAAAACCTTTCTGCAGCAGACAGGAGATTTGACATTTTTCAACCAATGACTGATGACATCACTGGCCATAAAAAGGAGTATTCCCTGGATTTGGAGAAAGGCGGAGTTTAGTTTATTTTTACAAATCAGAGGACTCTACTTAAATATAGCAGTAGGACACTACCAGCATGGTGTTTGAATGGTCTCCGTTAGCTTGTCTGGGTTTCCTCTGGGTACTCCAGTGACATGCTGGTAGGTAGTTGGCTTTAGTATGTATGCATGTGAAACGGGGACCTTAGATTGTAAGCTCCCTGGGGCAGGGAATAATGTGAATGGATAGTATTTAAAGTGCTGTGTTAGTTGACGGTGCTATAGAAATTCCTGCAAAAATAAAATCTAGCATAGGAATGGAGATGAGCTTTGCAATATAAATGAAGTGTAATTAGTGATATTCATCTATTGGACAGGAATATATAAAAGTTACCAAAGTGATACCGCAGCTCAAATTAGAAATAATTTTTCCTCCATCACCTGTGGCAGGCTGAAGGAATGCTCATAGAAAATACTCACCTCCAAACGTTTTAGGGACTTAAACGGAAAAATATTCACATCAAACTGGCGGGGACATTCGGGAGGGTGAGCAAGCTGGAAAGGAGAAAAAAACAAACAAATATCCATTGGCGTGCAGCAGGAATGCAAGATGTGACAGTTGTTAAAAGTCTCAGGAAAACAATGCTTCAATCTTTTAGGCTCGATTCACACATTTTGGTGCGTTGCTTTAACACGCTTTGTGTAAAACGGTACCATGCGTAATGGTGCATTTGAACTGCGATGCCTTAGTGCCTGAGATGCTGTTCAATATGAATGGTGCAGCAATGCAATTGTGCAGGTGATGCTACGGTAACGCACTCTACATGCTACCATGCGTAATGGTGCATTTGAGGTGCGATGCCTTAGTGCCTGAGATGCTGTTCAATATGAATGGTGCAGCAATGCAATTCCGCTACGGTAACGCACTCTACAACAGACGTATGTTTCAGCCCTAAAGGCAAACCCAATGTGACAGGATGAATACACATTTCAAAACATTAGTTTGTCTGTCAAAGGATTTGCAATGCTGTGCAGCCCATCTTGTGATCCAGATACCTATGTCATACAGCACAGCCAGGTTCCCTAACCTCCAAGGCAGTAACAGCAGTACGGCTTGGTCAGTAAATCACACCCTGCCTACAGATTAGCCATTGATAGTGCAGTGGCATATTGATCAGGTCATAGCTCTGCCCTTACCTCTTGTTAGACACATGTGCACTGCGGCAGAGCTTTATTGGCTCCTAGTGTTGACCTGCACTCTCCCACATCCGAGCACCGCTATGCAGGGGATTAGAGGAGGCGGATCAAAGCAAATGTATGCACTTCCACTAGTTTCATTTAAAGTAAAGGCATTTATCATTAAACCCTGTGTCCCCTAGCAATAATGCTGTATATAAAAAGGACCAAAATGCTGGCATTAATTACATTTTCTTGATTTTAAGTATTGGGCACATGGCGCTTGCTCTAACAACTGTAGTGGGCAAGACTGTGAACAGGGTGGAAGGTGTACCCGCTGTGACGTCACCGTTACGTCCTGTGCTGGAGTTATTGTTACAACAGTGGTTGGCAGAGTGCGGAGAGTACAGGCATACTGTAGTCCCACAGTGAGGGCGCAAACAAAAGGGTGACAACCCCACCACAGTTTGTAAGGCAGTGAGTGAGCATTGTCATGCTAAAAGAGGAAGTCAACTTGCAAAAAACAAATGATTTCTAAAACGTAAAAAACAATAACTGGTTGCCCAATAGAATCTGATAAGTAAAGTATGAAGATGCAGTGATTGTGCAGAGAAAAGCTACTTTTTTAATTGTCCGTTTTCTTTTTAATAGACGCTCAGCACCAGCCCAAACTTCACTCTCTGGGATTCAGCTGCAGAGGGGACCACTGCTTTATGTATGGAAACAGCGGCCTGACGAAATCTGACATGCCCCTGTGAATCTAGAGCTCTCCAATCAGCAGGAAACATGAGCTTCGCTGATTGCACAAGTTTACCTTTCACTCGCATGTGGGGCAGTGGCAGAGAGCCCACTCTTTCCACACAGAAAAGTAATCTTTGCATGCTGGGGGAGTGAAGTTTGGGCTTGGGTTCTAATAAAGTGTGTATCTGAGCAAAATAAAAACAAAATTATTTCATACATCACTCCAATACATGCACATTTGCCTGTTTTGTCTCTTTATAATTGCTGCACAACATTACCCGTTGGTCTTGCTAAAAATTCAATAAGCTTCTAACGGAGCTGACAACTCTGCCTCTGGTGTATTAAAAACCCAAGCTGTGTTGTCAGCTCTGCCCATTTATCCCATTTTGTTATAAAGATGAGAAGAGAAAGAGGGGTTTTGTAGTCCAGCAAACAAGAACTGGACAACACTAGGGCTGCAACAACTAATCGATTAAATCGATAATAATCCATTATTAGAATAGTTGGCAACTATTCTCATTATCGATTAGTTGGTTTGGGAGAGAGAGGGAGAGAGATTATTTTCATAATCGATTATGAAAATAATCGTTAGCTGCAGCCCTAGACAACACTGCTTGGATTGTCAGCACAGCAGAGGCATAGTCGTCAGCTCAAACAGATGTTAAGAGCTCGATGATTTGCTGTACTTGCAGCACTTTTAAAGAGACAGCATTTTTTTTTTTGCGAACTTGTTTAAACCTTGAGAGCTGGAGTCTTCTGCAAGATATCGAGCAGGAACTGTGTGCGCAGGATGGCGATGCTGTCTGTAGGGTGGGCCGGAAGTGCTTGGAACCCAGTTCCCGGGCCCCGTGGAAAGAGCTGTTCAAACAGGCGGGTCACGACTTGCAGGCTTGGGGTGAGAAGGGTCAGGACGCGGGTTCCGTCCAGCACACTGTCCCCTAAAACAAAACAGACAGATACCCTCAGATCTTCAGCACACTATATATGATTGCTATTGTTCACAAGTGTACCCATAAACCGGCCAATTTTCGGCAAGATAAGGCCAACTTTACCAGATCTTATAATATGAGCCCTACAAGAGGTACAGGATGATCTGCTTTGGAATTCCTTCAACTCCTGTAAACAGTTTGATGTGAACCAGTCACCTTATGTATATAGGCCAAAGTGACAGGGTCTGTTTAAAGCCCAGTTCAAGGCTCTGCCCTCTGCTCTCCCTAGAAGCACCCCACATGTTATTTTATATTTAAAAGTAGTATTTGCTTTTTTTTTATCCTTACCATTTCCAGGTGCCTTTAGGCTGGTCAAGTGAGGTGCAGGGTCCGCTCCCTGCCGTAGGCAGTCCTTAGTGATGCAGAGAGCAGTGCTGCCGTAATAATGTCAGCACCACTCTCTACATCATTACACTGGGAGTTCAAGGCACTAGGAAAATGCCCTCAAAGGGGGGCGGGATCATGACACCCTGCACTCTCCATATGTAGGAGAAGGCTGAGCACACCTAGTGGCTGAAAGGGAATACTGCAGGAGGCAGCACTGAAGTGAAGGGGTGTATTGCAGCCTGCCCTGTTTTTTTTGTAACCGCCTAAAGGAAATTATGATTAAAAAAAGTTAGCCCAGAGCTAGGCTTTAATACCCTGCCTTCGACATCCCCAATACCTTACACCAACCTTCACATCAAGCCTTCCTTAATCTCAGCTGCTGCAAAATTCCACGGTGTCAGCGTTACGTGGAAGCGGCAATGTCACCTCTCTGTGAAAGTACTTAAGTCTAGTGACAAGACAAATAGCCCCGCCCCTCCTATAGCCCCCGGAATGCATCAGCTCAGTAAACAATCTGTTTTTGGAAGACTCTATATCATTATCCCTACACAATCCAAGGTGAATGTGGAAATCCTTTGCTGTGCAGAAGTTGCCAGTCCAATAATCAAATTCTCTATAGCTACAACACAGCCATACATTTGGATGAGGATGATGATGATGATAACATTTAAATAAAATGGGTTCTAATGTCAAAAATTTCTCAAGCACCCCGATACTCAAAAGCACCAGGTAATTCGTATTGGCAGCCAAACTAACGCCAAGAGCAGAAGTACTCCGTTTCCAAGTTGAAGGTCATGAACTGGAATAGCCCAAATGATAAAATTCAAAATATTAACAATGACTTACAAAGCCATCCACAACTCTGCCCCCAGTTATATCTCCAACCTTGTCTCAAAGTATCACCCTAACCGTCCCCTACGCTCTTCAAAAGACCTTCTGCTTTCCAGCTCCCTCGTCAACTTCTCCTATGCACCCCTCCGGGACTTCTCTAGAGTATTTTCCATCCTCTGGAACACTTTACCTAAACCTGTCCGTCTGTCTCCCACTCTGACTGCCTTTAGGCGATCCCTTGAGACTCATCTCTTCAGGGAAGCCTATCCCACCTCACCTGACCACTCAACCATCGCATTCTCAAACAATTTATCCCCACACAGCTACCTCCTCATGTAACATTGGCCCCTAACTGTTAGATTGTAAGCCCTCAGGGGCAGGGCCCTCCTTACCATCTTGTCTTGTATTGTGATTGTAATGTCTTCCTTGTATTGTAAAGTGCTGCGCAAACTGTTGGCGCTATATACATCCTGTATAATAATAATAATAATTCACCAAAGTCCACAAACTGTGTTTGGATATCAAACTTGCTTTTTAGGCGCAGGCAGTGCTTGTACTCACCATGGTCCCGCAGAAGCTGAGCGAGAGCCTGCACCATCGACTCCGGAACCTCAGTCCTCATTTACCGGAAGCTGGTAATGACCAAAAACCAGAATAAGGATTCACAACGAAAACTGCATACTTCGCATACACATTTATCCTTCAAAGGCTTTGTATGAAAGTGTTTGTCCGGATTTCATTGAGCAGTCAGGTCATTTGAGATGTAACTGGCTGAAAACTGGTAAATGAGGGCTTGCGAGATTAAGACTTCAAATCAAAACTGACACAGAGGACTGGTAGATGCAGATAAGGACCGAGATCTCTTACCAAGCTTACTATAAGCCCAGCATGCTAACAACATTATCACAGAAATTAGAGCATCAAACTTATTTATGTATTGTCATGTGCTTTGTATGTATTGACGATTGCTGTCCCAATCATGGAGCTGTGGGAGGGGATTTTAGCTGAATTCATTAAGAAGTAATTAGCCATGAATAAGGCCGTTTAGGCTGAATGCGTAAACAGTTACTTTGTAAGCAAGATACAATATTGCCAAAAGTATTGGGACGCCGGCCTTTACAAGCACATGAACTTTAACGACATGCCAGTTTTAGTCCGTAGGGTTCAATATTGAGTTGGCTCCGCTCTTGCCGCTATAACAGCTTCAACTCTTCTGGGAAGGCGTCCACAAGGTTTAGGAGTGTGTCTATGGGAATGTTTGACATTTGTGAGGTCAGGTACTGATGTTGGAGGAGAAGGTCGGGCTCGCAGTCTCCACTCTAATTCATCCCAAAGGTGTTCTATGGGGTTGAGATCAGGACTCTGTGCAGGCCAGTCAAATTCGTCCACCCCAAACTCCCCCATCAATGTCTTTATGGATCTTGCTTTGTGCATTGGTGCGCAGTCATGTTGGAACAGGAAGGGGCCATCCACAAACTGTTCCCACAAAGTTGGGAGCATGAAATTGTCTTAGTATGCTGATGCCTTAAGAGTTCCCTACACTGAAACTAAGGGGCCAAGCCCAACCCCTGAAAAACAACCCCACACCATAATCCCCCCTCCACCAAACTTTACACTTGGCACAATGCAGTCAGGCAAGTACCGTTCTCCTGGCAACCACCAAACCCAGACACGTCCATCGGATTGCCAGACAGAGAAGCGTGATTGGTCACTCCAGAGAACACGTCTCCACTTCTCTAGAGTCCAGTGACGGCGTGCTTTACACCACGGCATCCCACGCTTTGCATTGCACTTGGTGATGTAAGGCTTGGATGCAGCTGCTCGGCCATGGAAACCCATTCCATGAAGCTCTCTACGCACTGTTGTTGTGCCAATCTGAAGGCCACACGAAGTTTGGAGGTCTGTAGCTATTGACTCTGCAGACAGTTGCCGACTTCTGCGCACTGTGCGCTTCAGCATGCGCTGACCCCGCTCTGTCATTTTACGTGGCCTACCACTTCCTGGCTGAGTTGCTTTTGTTCCCAGTTCCTTCCACTTTGTTATAATACCACTAGCAGTTGACAGCTGAATATTTAGTAGCAAGGAAATTTCACGGAACACCTGAATCCAAACATTTGGAGGAGGAGGGGCCCAATATGTTTGGCAATATAGTGTATATTGTTAAATAAAGCAATATTGGAGGAGATGTTGCTGGCATTTGTTTCCTGCTTGCTGCAGTGATCCTTGGAAGGGTCCACCACTGTGGACAAGTTTGGGGGCGACATGGGAGGTAGAGTGGTGTGCCTTTGATGTTGTATCTACAAAACATGTCATGTGAGAATCTTCAACAAGCTAACCTATTTATATCCAAACAATCCCTTACACTGCATATCTTTTGGTATGTCTAAAGGAGATTTTGCAAACAGACTGTGGGGTGTGTGGTCAGATAAACAATTAGGAGTCTAGTTTAGGGCTGCAACAACTAATCAACATAATCGATGATTGAAAAAGTTGTCAACTTTTTCAATCATCGATTAATCGGCTTCCGATTACTTGGCCCTGTTCACGGCTCCACACATGCTGCGCGAAACACCTCCTCCCCACCTCACGCTCGCCGCTGCCAGACCCGCCTGCCCGCATCCACGCCGCACCTCCTCCCAGCCTCACGCTCACCACCCGCCCACATCCACGATCTGCACAGGGACGCAGGGAGAAGAAGTAAGGAGGAGCAGGTGTGGGGGGTGTAGTATATTATACAGCACAATGTACCATCAGCTATAGAGTAATACAAATCCCAGCAATACATTACACACTGTATGTATAATATATTGCTGGGATTTGTTGTATTCCTATATAGCTGGTGGTATTCTGCATTGCGCTGTATAGGAGGACTACAAATCCCAGCAATAATACATTTTACAGCGCAATGCAGAATACCACTAGCTATAGGAGGACTACAAAACCCAGCAATAGTACATTATACAGCGCAATGCAGAATACCGCCAAATGTTTTCATTTCACTATATTGCACACCACACTTTTTTTTTCTTTTTTACTTCCATCACTCCAAGCTTCCTCCTGTGATGGACTACAATCTCAATACAAACTAGTAGTCCATCACTGGAGCCATTTTTTAAAATGTATTTTTTTTTTAAATCCGATTAAATCGAACGTAATAGTCGGCTAACTAATCGATTTTAAAAATAATCGTTAGCTGCAGCTCTAGTCTAGTTCTAAATCTTAAGCGTAGCCATACGCTGGGTGAATGACATTTGCATGGCTCTCCTGCCGCTGGATGGAGCCAAGGAGCATGGGAAGATGATTTTTAAATAGACCCTTTAGTGTCTGCTATACTTCCTTTGACGCTAGTCATATGCTGGTCACGTGTTACAATCTGATTATACAATCTTCTATAGATCAACTAAAACTATGAAATGTGAGAGTATCCAGAACATTCCATTCCAGTTCTATCCAACCAGAGCCAACATTATACCATTCATAAATCTAAAGACTGTACAATCAGACTGTAATGTCTATGGCCAGCTATGGGTCTCGGATGAGGGCCAAATATGTCAGCCCTAATGGACTGTTGAAAAATACTTTTTGCAACACGCATGATGACAATGGTCATATGACCATTTAAGTTATGCCTTCTTAGAGAAGAGAAAGTCACCGAGAGCAGATATGGCCAGTTAATCTAGACCGAAGAATGACAACTGCACAAAGGTTTCCAACGCTGTCTAGTTAATCCTCCCCAGAGCCCCTCTGCCGATACCATAGACCAGCTATTCCCAGAGGATCCCTGAGCCGTGGTTGATTGACCACCTATTTGATGGTGCCTGCATAGTTCCCAGTCCGTCATCATTTGGCAGAGCCAGCGGCACTACACCAATTATCTTTTTAGCGGTCTGTAAGGGTGCTATTCTGAAGACCACCGTAAGGAGGACATTCTTCCATCTGTCCACCAATGTAAGGGGGCATTTTAAGCCTCGACTCCCATTAAATTGGTGTCTGCAGGTATTCAGAGATCTGAAAATTATTTCAAGGCTTCCTCTGGGGTAGAAAGGTTGAGGAAGGCTGCCAAAGACATCTCTGGTCAGGGGTCAGCTTACTTCTATGGAGGTCATTGAGTTTGTTGAATAGGAAAAACACCTGGCTTTATCACACGGATAACAATTTGCTCTGTAGACACCAACTCGTTATTTAGGAAAATAGAACTTTGCCTCCATTGGTATACAATGCATCCTGTTATCTAAATAAGTGAGGAGGGATCAACCAGGTTTAGAAATAATCAGCACTTTCCTGACAATGAACCAACTGCACAATAAATGGTAACAACCCCCCCCCCCCCCCCTTTCCCCTCCAAAGAACATGGGGCAGGGCCAACCAAAGGAATCCAATGCAATTCTTCAATTCGCAGCTTGCTCACTTAAAATGTATCTCAAACTTAAAAATATATATATAGTTTTAAAGTGCAGAAAGGTTAGAAACTAGTATTTTATTGCTGTCTGTGTCCAGTCTACTTGTCAGAAATGGGAAATGCACCATTTTACAGTCACAGGAACAGGAGGGGGGAGGTAAAATTTCCCAATGGTGACACTCGTGCAGAAGAAAATTTCCCTCATTTTGGAGAGATTACCCATTATGTTTCTATAGCAGGTTGGTGGTCAGCGGGAGGAATAAATGGTCTAGCATGTGTGGTTAGTGGGAGGAGGAACACTGCCCCATTGTAGTTGTCAGAATAGTCAATGGTCAGATGATCAGTCCTTCCAGGATCAGATCTGAAGGAGGCATTGTATGCCTCATTCCTCCATCGTTTCACTAGGTCCTAGGAAACAAGCACTGCAACTTGCGGTCAGCAATCACCTGCTCCATCTCCGTCTCTGTTTCTGGGACTACAGACTAATTAGGATTTGCTTTTGTAGCTCCAACAGACTCAGTAATGCAGAATAATTATATCATTACCTTCCCAGCTCTGGGCAGGGAAATGGGAACACACGCATGCAGATCAATAAGATACAATCAAGCGCTGAGCAATAATGTGATGTGTCACATGACAACACAGGAACCCAGTTTCAGTTTCTGTAACCCAGAGAACCCATAGAGCACAGAAATACACAGACATGGTGCTTAAATTACCTTTTCCAGAGTCACACGTTGTTGTGCTCCCTCTCAGGTCACCTGCAGTTTCCTGTGGCTCCAATTCCTTTCTTGCCCCCCTTCCCCAGCTAACGGGGAAGCAACACTATCAATGTTTGCCAACACTCCCCGCTTCCGGGTTCCCAGTCTAGTGAAGGGGACTGAAGCCACAGGGCATTACTTCCGCCTCTCGGCTACCATAGAGCGCGGGGAGAAGACAGAAAGGCAGTGAAGCGAGCTTTTCTGATGACTACCACAGTAATGACACTTTGGATCAGATAGCTCAGGTTGGGAGGACTGGAGGGTAGCTAGCGTTCTGCAACTGCTGATCTGTAATAAGTCACATATGAATGTTTAACCATTTCCCTTCTGGAGCATTTTTTTTTTCCATTTCTCACACATGTTCTGCATTTTTGGCTAGAAAATTACTTAAAACCCAACAAAAGATGATATATTTAATTTTTGTTAATAGATAGCAAATAGATCAAGCCTCAAAACTGTGTGTGCGCTGCAAAAAAATGACGGTAACTAAAATTATTAGTAGGCCATGCTTTAAATGCCTGTACAGCTCATCAGTTCAGAGCCAACCATAAAAAGGGGGGCCAGGAATTGTTTCTCCGGGGTAAGCAGCGATACCCAATATGTGTTGTACAATCGTTAACATACAAGCAGGGCTGGATTTCCCACGAGGCCATCCACGGCCCAGCCTTGGGGCAGCAGGGAGTAGAGGGGCAGCAGGGGTGTGGAATTCCTATCTCCCGACACCCGGGACATGCAGTTTTAGGCGCCAAGTGGGTAGTTGTTTTTTACATTTAGCCCTGCTTTGGGCAAGCAGGGCTAGATGTACAGCGGGGAAGCTGCTGCTTGTTTTGTACAAATGATCTTGGCGATGTCGAGATCACTTGTATGCAGCCTGCATACAGGGGGGTGCATTAAGGAACCTGGCATTGGGGCAGCAGAGAGAGCAAATCCGGCCCTGCATACAAGTTTGCATTTGTATGTGTGTGCGCAGGATGATGGGGATGCTTTTTTAAAACATTTTAACACTTTTTTCTCCACTTACCTTTATCGTTATCACAAGGGGGATAACAAGCCCCATGGGTGAAAGCAATGGGCAAGTGACAGGTACTCTTTATGGAGACATCAGGGGTCTTTGAGGCCAGGTTCACACCTGGGAGATTTGTGACCGTGCGACAATCGTGCACGATATCGCGGACGATCGTGCTGTGGGTGCCATTATTTTCCAATGGCACCCCAGTCGCGCCAGGAAGATAGCGTGGTTTCGAGCTAAGGTTTCCAGCTGCGATTCCACCCATGCAACCGAACACGATCACAGCTAAAACATCTGCGTGTCGTGTATCACAAAAAAAAAGGTGCATGTACCTTTTTTCTGCGATTGCCGCGCAAGTGTACCCCATTGAAATCAATGGGGCCAAGAGGGGCAACCGCTGTCTGCAATTGTGCACCACCACACGATCCCGGGACGCGCGTCCCGGATCACTCAGGTCTGCACCGGCCCTCAGACTCCTGGTGTCACCCGTGCCCTCCGCTCCAACCAAATGAGCCTAGGACTATGTTTGATCTGCATCCGGAAATGCTCAGAGCTGAGGGCTCCCGCATGTACACACTGCAGAGGACATCGGGGAACAAATGTTCCTCAATGGCCTCCCACTCACCAGACCTGACTGTGGTTGTTGTTGTCTCAAGCACATGAGTTATTTATTTACACTGCTTGCATTAAAACAGGGGTGGGCAATTCATTTTCTTGAGTGGCCACATAAGAAATTGGGACAGCTGTGGGGGGCCAAACCGATTAGCGCATGGTGCAGCATAACGTGCAATCAACTGCACGACACCAGCGGTCCTAGCAACCAGTGACTGCAGAGGAGGAGGACCCCTGCTGTCATTAGTTGCTAGGATCAGCCAGGGTCCTAGCAATTAATGACTGCAGAGGAGGAGGACCCCTGCGGTCATTGGTTGCTAGGATCAGCCAGGGGTCCTAGCAACCAATGACTGCAGAGGAGGAGGACCCCTGACATCTAGGGTTGCCACCTGTCCAGGATTCACCCGGACAGTCTGGTTTTTAAATCTTGTGTCCGGGTTTCCAGCCAGCTGACACCCGGACACAAGACAGTAAGTGCCAATACTAGCACTTTATATTTTTTGACAGATGCGGCTGTCGAGGTCCCCAGCGAGCGCTGGACCTCAGGCGGCCGCATCTGACTGAAGCTGCATCTTCCTGTAAGCCACGAGTGCCTGTAAACAGCCCGCACATCATCTCCTCGGTCACGCTGCCCGCCTCCGAACCCCTGATAGAGACACCGCACAGCACTCCTGAAAGCCTGCATAGCCCACCTGAGAGCGCGCACAGCGCACCCCAGAACAATTCAGAGCATATGTAGCTACTTATTCTTTTGTATTGCTATATAATATATTGCTGGAATTTATAGTGCTCTATAGCCGGTCTCCTCCCCTGGCTGTCTCTTCTTGCTCTTTCTCCTGGCTGCCTCTCCTCACTCTCTTCGCTAAATTCTCCCCAAAAAAGATAAAAAATTGCCGCTTGCAGCGCTAGAGTGGTCGGGTTTCACTTAAAGAAAAGGTGGCAACCCTACTGACATCATTGGTTGCTAGGATCAGCCAGGGGTCCTAGCAACCAATGACTGCAGAGGAGGAGGACCCCTGACATCATTGGTTGCTAGGACGCCAGCCCCTGATATAAACAATTGAGGAAGCTTGATTAAAAAGAGACCTGGGTGGGGGGATTCTGGGTTAAATTAAGGGAGAGCTGGATTTTTCTTCAGTATTGTTGTCCTTTGAGCAGAGATGCTAATCTCATTTTCTGATATACACATAAACACTTGAGGCAGCTTTTACTACAATGTAAATTGGATATGAAATGCAGTACAAATGATCAAAATGGGGAACAGTAAGCAGGCTGACAGGAATGTGTTAGCATAATACCTCGAAGCATGTACTAAAGATTCCCTTGCTTTGTTGTGAAGCTAATGCTGATTGGTTGCTATGGGTTACTGCGCTAGCTCCTTGTGTTACTTGACTGAATACAATATATATATTGTGGTATTGTGTGGCAGCCCCAGATGGGCTGAGAGGTGTCAGAAGCAGGGGTTTGTTCGGTTTCTTGGGATCTTGGAACTGGAAGGTTTCAAGGTGATTCAGGAGGGAAGAAAGCTCCAGTCCTGGGTCCAGGGTTTAGCAGTGACCTGCACTAGATGATTGCACAGGTGTGCACAGCCCTTAAGGGAAGGATGCTGACTAGGGGAATTAGCTCCTGCTGGGAAATAGGAATAGACGGTGTTCAGGGGTCAGGAGGACTCCCCCAGAAGTCAGAGAGGAGTCAGGTGGGCTCCTGCTGGGAAATAGGAACTGACAGTGTTCAGGGGTCAGGATGACTACCCCAGAAGTTAAAGTGGAGTCAGGTGGTGTGTGTGCTGGAAGCAGACGAAGACAGCAAGGGAGGCTGGGAGAACTGGTGAGGCTAGGAGAGCCGTGAGCCTGAGCGGCTGCAAGTACAAGTGTGGGCCATCACTTCGAAGAGGACCAGTGGGTCAGAAGTGGTAATGTTTAAAGTGGAAGCCAGGAGTCTAAACTTGTGTTACGTTGCAAGTATTGCATGGATGTTATGCTGAACAACCCCCGCGAAGGTATCCAAGGTGGATGTATGAACTTTCATTTGAATAAAAGTGGGCTACCAGGCCCTTCAACAGAAGATATTGCGAGTGGACTGCATGATCCGTATAGTGCTCACCATATGTGCTGCTAATATCCCCAAACATCACAATGTATACAGCATACTGTATATGACGAGTGGAGTTTTCTGCAATTTCAAAATATTTACACCACGTAGAATTCCAGCCTACAAATTCATCCACTACACAAACCAAATGCCGAGGAACACCTAATTTGCATTTTCTGTATAGGTTTTCCATGATGCTTTCCCCCTGCTCAGTTTAGCTGCCTGGGAGCAGGTCTGACGAAGGCGTCCCAAAACCCCACGTCCATTCATCATCGCTGTTCTGTGACATTGAATGAAGTGCAGGAATAGCTAGAGGCCCCAGTGATCGATCAATCCCTGACTGATCAATAATTACAGCAAGAGTTGATATTGATCTGGCTTAGTTCAACTACAGTTACATTAGTGCCAAATATATAACGTATCTGAAGCATAAGATAAATTGATGATGTCTATTATTTGGAGATACAGTTATCATATACTATGGCTAAATAATATGGTCTGGACTGGTCTTCTCCCTCTCGTGTTCTATGGCTTGGACAGAGTGATAGGGAACCATCTCATGTGTTACTCAACAACCTAAAAAAAGAGCCCGTGCCATTGACTTTCACCACTCACCCCCCGAGATGAGTTGAGGAACGTCATGGAAATCCATCTACGTTTCCTCAGGGCATGGAGAACTCAATAGGACAGACGGGTACTGACACTCAGATAAGATACAGACAGCAAACTGAGAGGTTGGAGACAGTCAGAACATCTAGACCATCAGGACAATTTAGGATTAGGGAATAAGCCAAATTATGAATTTAATTAGCTGAAGAAGGTAGAATAGGTAAAGGCCAAGTATGACCATTGCCTAACTTTAGTTAGTTTATCTCCAAGCCATCATTCCAGTTCAACTAGGGAGGAACAGAGAGGGAATTGGGTAACTTTTAAGGTCATTTGATCTGGGGTTGCCATTGCCTACTGACTGCAAGCACTATGTCTTGCACCATCACTTGGCTTCAGGTCAGGTGAAGAGGTCCACCTGTGATATGTGGACATTGTTGGAATGGTCAAAATTTTGCTTTGGCTTCTTGGCTTTGAGTTTGAGTAGCTGACCCTTTAACAAGCTTTAACACGACTACTATATAGAAAAAGGAGACAGTTGAAAAGAATTGTATAGTTTGATTTCATTGGAGGTTGGATAGTCAAAATAAGATGAGAACCATACAGGAAGGCGATGAGAGTGAAGCGAAGGAGGAAGCCACCAATGAACTGACCAGAAAAGAAAGCTCTAACCGAAACATGAGAAATTCGGTGGGTTATGAGGACTTTGAAGAGTTTGTCCTGAACTTTGAGGATTATGACCTTTGGGAATCTATCAAGAACCATCTCACCCACCCTGACGGAGACAGCATTGGTAAGTGGAGAAGACTACTTTGTTATGCTTAAATGAATGTTTCATTTTAGCAACCTTTTTTTTTTTAAATGTAGACCTGTCATAGGAGAAATATGTGGGCTGCCGTCTCTGGTTTCCTTTTAAAATGCTAGTTGGTTGGCTGTGTTTGGATTCAGCACTTGCAGGCTTATCATAAGTGTGCAACAAATAAACTTCTGTGTGACTTCTATCTCTATACTTGTTCCTGGTTAGTGACTACTTATTTTCTCTGGCTAGGCATACGGTACTTTAAAGGGGACAGATAAGGAAAGAAAATATCTGCCTTTGCCAAATTATTTTTGAAGACAAGCTCTGGGGCCATCATCCTCATGTTTGCTCCACTACTCTCTACTGAGTTCAGAGGGTGCAAAATTTGTTCTAGGTGATTGACTCACTGTGTAGGAAAGCAAAATAAAGGATGAGATCCCTGGAGTTTGAACTTTGAAACAGCTGATGGAGCAGATTATGAGTGCCACTATATTTACATGTTTGGGGAATGGAAAGGTTCATTTTATACCTGGAAGTAGAAAGCCTCTTTTAGTGAGAAATATGTACCGTATTTGCCGGCGTATAAGACGCCCCCCTACTTTTTGTGTTAAAATAGGTTTTGGGCTATAGTCGTCGTATAAGACGAGTATAGCCCAAAATAATGTTTAAATGCACCCACTAACATCCATGGCGGTATTCCCCAGTGCCACACTCGGGAATACCGCCATGGATGTTAGTGGGTGCATTTTCAGGGGTTAATTTTCAGTACCATAAGCGGTAACCCCGAGCAAACACTCAGGATTACAGTCTCTTACCTTGTCCACGATCCCCGATGTGTCCTCCGTCTTCCGTCCCTTGCGAGCGTCCTGCGTCGCAGGGAGGCGGAACCGTGGCAATTTTAAAAGTAAAAAAAAATAGAGCAAAAAACGACAAAATAAAATCATCAGACCGCCAGGGAGGCTAATCTGTCAGCCCGCTGGATGTGTGGTAATACTGTATGTACGGTAGCTTCGGCTACATAAAGTAATTGTATTAATGAATACAGGCTTTGTATTCATTAATACAAAGCCTGCCGTGATTGGCTCAGCGCAGTATACTGTATGTAGCCGGAGCTACATACAGTATACAGTATACCACATCCATACCCGGCATATAAGACGACCCCCGATTTTCGGGCGATGTTTTTAGGTCTCAAAACCCGTCTTATACGTCGGCAAATACGGATAATAACAGGCTTGCTTTTGCTTTAGTGGACCCTATGGCATGACACATTCCCTATGCAAAGAATACTTATGGAATTTTTCTTAGCTTAGTAAACAGGCATATGTAAAATTATCCTAGTGACAGTGGGATGAAAAAAATGCTGCACGTTGGTAGAAGGAAAAAAATCCCTAGCATTGGTGGCTCATCGATGAAATAAATACCCCAGTGTTGGTGCTTGGTAGGAGCAAAAATGCACCAGCGTTGGTGGTCAGTAAGAGAAAAATTTACCAGCGTTGGTGGTCAGTAGAGAAAAATGTACCAGCGTTGGTGGTCAGTAGAGAAAAATGTACCAGCGTTGGTGGTCAGTAGAGAAAAATGTACCAGCGTTGGTGGTCAGTAGAGAAAAATGCATCAATGTTGGTGGTCAGTAAGAAAAAATTGTACCAGCGTTGGTGGTCAGTAGAGAAAAATGTACCAGCGTTGGTGGTCAGTAGAGAAAAATGTACCAGCGTTGGTGGTCAGTAGAGAGAAATGCACCAGTGTTGGTGGTCAGTAAGAGAAAAATGCACCGGTGTTGGTGGTGAGTAGAAAAAACACCCTAGTGTCAGTGGTCAATGGGAAGAGATTCCTCACCCTTTGGGGTAAGTAGAAGGAAATATGCCCTAGTGTTGATTCTTTAAGTCTTGCACAGTTTTGCTCGACAGCTCTCCAATTTTGTGGCACAGCTTGGCCTGAGCCTGCTCTTTGACATTTATGGCAAACATCTTGGCCCGAGGCTGCTCTTGGATGTTTATGGTAGAGAATATAGACAAAAGACTGCCTATTCAATTTTATGGTGGGACATATCCTGGACCTACAGCACTGTGGGATTCTGTGCAAATACTGGGACAGTCCCATGGGGTATGGGGCAGTAAAGGGCCATAAGCAGATACATGCAGGACAGAATCCTCTGTTTTGGGCAGAGTCCAGGAGATTCTGGTCTTCCCTGCTGACAAAGACCTATGTGAGGAGATTCTCTATCCAGTGCAGCCATGAAATGTTTTGAGACTTGCATTGAGTTACCAGCCTTAAAAATACATGCCCATGAGGGTCCAGCAGCATGCCTATCCATTATTCTGCTGCCTTTTTAATAGATACCCTCTATAGGTTGCAATAGTATACCACTCTTAGTGTGGTTTGCTTCAAGCCACACAAATCACCCAATCTTCTTATCTAAACCAAGTTTCATCGATCTATTTATAAGCACAGTCATCATTGGATACAAAATGGCTGCCTGCCTTCAGTGATGTCATTGGCTTTTAGGGTATCCCTAGAATACTGACTCTGCTGAGAAAATGGCTGCCCTTAACGTATGTTGCATGGTCAATGGATGCAGTTAAACCAAACACACAAGATTTCAAAATGTTTATTAGGAAGGTGTGTATATAATCATAAAAAGCTATCTGTATTCTATTTCTTTTTGTTTCCACTAACAAACAATAGTTGTAGATATGTACTTTGTTTTATCTATATTTTGCAAACGTGTATTCATTTTCTAAGGCTAAGTGCAAAGTTTGCCCACTGCATCCACCCAGATATTACATTGTCATAACTGCTCCACACTAATGAAAGGTGAAGCGGGATTTGCTTGCTGTGGGCTATGGCACCCCATCTCTCTTTGCTCTGCTTGGCTAGATAAGCCTGGTAGGCTTTATAGATGATCTGTATGCGTTATTTATAACTATACTTATTTTGGTTGTCTGCTTTGTGTAGTCCTGAATCTGGAGGAACCTCCGGCGCTGCGCAGACAGATGGTGAAAAAGTGTTGGGGAAGCAGGAAAGAAGGCACTGTAGTCCCCTCACCGATGAACTGGAATAAGAAAAAAACTGAACGGAAAGGACCCCATGAGGTGATATTACAACTTTCATGACTGCATACTTTGTCCATATGCGTGACTCTCTCTATATATATATATACTGTATATTGACATGCACTGCAGGGTACAGTCAGTCCTGCTCTTATCTACGAGAGCACCAATAGTGGAACATATGTATTGGAACAATAGTGGAAGCATCATGTGTATGCACCATCATTACGAAGGTGCATACACATGAAAAGTAGACATGTGCACTGCCAAAAAATTCGTTTCGTTTTAAATTTGGATTTGTGTTATTTATTTTTTCAGGATTCGGGTGTGAAAGTCAATTCGGATTCGGAATTCGGATTCGGACGAAATTCGGTAGCGTTAGTACGAACGTTCGTTTCGTTTTCTGTTCTTATTCGCTTCTTATTCGTTTCTTATTCATTTCGTTCGTTTGCAGCAAAAGTGACATTTGAGGGGGAAAAAATATTTTTCTCCTCTAATGTCACTTTGCTCCAACGAACGAAACGAATAAGAAACGAATAAGAACAGAAAACGAAACGAACGTTCGTGCGAACGCTACCGAATTTCGGAAATGGAAATTCGGATTCGTTTGCATTCGTTATGTCTGTAATTCGGAATTCGGATACATCCGAATGTCCGAATTTACGAAAATTCGTCCGAATTTCGATTCGGAACGAAACGAATCGCACATGTCTAATGAAAAGCCCAGACTTGCAGAAAAAAGGTTACTGATGGTCTTCCATTATTATTATACAGGATTTATATAGCGCCAAGAGTTTGTGCTGCACTGATCACATACACATAAGAAGTCTTCATTTGCCTTTTTGCAAGCATAAGATACCATATAAGATACTACCGGTATTTGGTGACTCAAGCTAGGAAAGGCCACCTGAAGGTTTAGAAAAAAATTTTCTCCACTTCTTTCCTCCCCCAGGACTTTGAATATAGGACATAGGTACCTACAATATTGCTGTCCCCTAAGCTTCACTGTGTGGCCTGCCTGGTGCCGCACGGCTTCTTGCACAAATTTTTCAAAACTCTTCAAAGCTGTAATAACAAGTGTGTGTGTAGTTGTCCATTTCGGTTACGGTGATTCCATCCCTTTGGAAGACTCCTGCCACCTCTGCTCACACCTACTTTGCTATCTTCCTTTCGTTCTTTCAGGTGTTTGTTGAGCTGAATGAGCTGGTCACTGATGGGGTGCAGGAAATGCAATGGAAGGAGATGGCTCGCTGGATAAAATTTGAGGAGGATGTTGAACAAGAGACATCTCGATGGGGAAAACCTCATGTTGCTTCTCTGTCCTTCCGTAGCTTGCTGGAACTCAGGAAGACAATTGCACATGGTGGGTTTTACAGATCAGTAGGCAGGAGCACTGTGGACACCTGGGTAAAGCAGAAGGCGTTTGCATTCAGACTGTGTCTCTGATCTTAAAAAAATAGCTTTTTAGTTCTTCATATTGAATTAACATTAAATTAACAAATGTTTTACTGTTATAAATTATTCCAAACCTGCAAACATCCTCACAACACTTTTCTAAAGGATGTACATGTTCAGCTTTAAAGTATACTGTATGTATTGTAATGTAAACCCTAACAATCAACAATAAGACTGAATGAAGGAAACTAATACAGCCACCACATCTTAAGGTGCCCATACACCTTACAATTATCTGCAGATTTTCTGTGGTCACATGGAAAAAGTGCACCAGATTGGCCCAGGTGGAGATTACTCCATCCTATGGCCGGCCTTAGGGGTGTGCGAGCCGTGCGGCCGCACATGGAGGAGATCGGAGCCGCTGTCATCCTGTCAGTTTCAGGATGACCGCGGCTCTGTGCGTGGCAGGGCGGGGGATCGGTAAATATCATTGATATTTACCGATCCTCCGTGTGAGAAGGACAAACACCGGAGCGATCGTCTGATCACTCCAGTGTTTGTAAATAACTGGGGACACAAAGTGCTATGTGTCCCCAGTTATGAATGAACAGGCTGTGATTTACATCACGGTCTGTTCATTCAAGATTTCCTCAATGGGGAGAAGCGCTCACTACAGAGGCTCCTCCCCATTAGATGGTGGGCCAATATCGGCGTGTGAGGTCACGTGACGCCACACATGCATGGCGTCATATAACGTCATGCTGCCCGCCTCTATGATGGTGGCACGCATTCACAGAACACGCTGGTGGCCAACATGGCCGCCGCACATTCTCAAACAAATTATTATTATGTGCCTGAATACATTTCTCGTATATTCGGACATATAGTAATTCATTAATTTACATGTAGCCCGGGGTCTGTGTTCTGTTTTTTATTTTTACTTTTCTAGATGCACTTACTTGAAAAAAGGGTCTGCATGACATCCTGACACTTTATTTTTATAGACTCTATTGTAGTTTGACATTTATTGTTTACCTTCTGTTGTTTTATTTGATAAGAATACTTCTATTGCGCCTACAAGTTTAATACCTTTGAATAAAAGTTTTATTTTTATCATACTTTTTTATATGTTTCTTTGCGGCTTAACAAAATAGGAGTCTTTAAATGGTGCGGATATTAGGGGAAATGGGTGTGGTTACGGGGGTGTGGCCACTAAAGGGTGTGGCCACTGAGGGGCGCTGTAAAGCTTTCTCGCACAGGGCGCCTAAAGGCCTAAGGCCGGCCCTGGCATCCACACAGTTAAGTGTAGATGGAGGAATCTGTTGCACATTTTTGATCTGACCACAGAAAATCTGCGGATAATTGTAAGGTGTATGGCCAGCTTAAGGGCTGGTAAGCTGCAATAAATCAGAATTTGCCCACTCACAGTGTATATGTGGTCAAAACATCCTTCCCACTTCTCTCTACTCAATGAAGCACTGTAGGTGTAGCCCATGGCCTTTAGAAGTTCATTCAGTGATCCAAAGTCTGTAGTAGAGGGTATACATTGCATGGGAAGGGCGAGGGGGCAGTTGGACCTATATTATATAAAGTTATATAGTTATATAGTTATAAATTTTTCAAGGTTGCATGAATGCATTGCTCACATGTCATAATATACAGCAATGGTATAGTTTTTTTAGAAAAATGCCATCAACAAAAATCCATCATTAAGCACCAGTCAACGACCTTGCCTAGGCTGAGGTGATGTCATCAGTCTGCTGCAGGCAGGAGGAAGCATTTCCTCATTCTGCTCTCCCCCAGTGATTAGTCTGCTGCAGGCAGGAGGAAGCATTTCCTCATTCTGCTCTCCCCCAGTGATTAGTCTGCTGCAGGCAGGAGGAAGCATTTTCTTCAGTCTCCCCTCCCAGAGTGGTCAGGCTGCAACATTGTAACTTTGTAGCAAGTCACAACGTGAGAGGCTGCAGCAGGGTCTGATCCCTGTCAGACATTTGTAAATACAGGCAAGACCTGCACAGACACCAGGATTTATATGATCTCTGCGCTGGCATCTCAGTCCAGGAATTGGGTGCTGACCCTGGATGATAAATCGACTTTCTGGAGAGAAAAGAAGATGAAGGCATTGTCTGGGATAGAGCTGTGATCTCTGAGAGCGGTAATAAAAACCTGGAAGTGATACAATGACACATCACTTAGCATGCTGCACTTGAAAATATACTGTATATCTGATGCTAGGTCTACTATGAGCTGATGGCTTTCAAATATAGCTACAATCCCAAAAAATAAATATATTTTGTCTTACAGGAGCCATTCTTCTAGACTTGGATCAGACTACTATGCTGGGAATAGCTCAGATGATTGTGGACACAATGGTCGTTTCAGATCAGATCAGAGCCATAGATCGCTCCAATGTCCTGCGCTCTCTCCTGCTGAAGCACAGGTATTATGTACTATCCATCATTATCTTAAATAGCATGAATGGGCTAAATTAGGCTGAATGGTCGTTGACTTCTAAGTGCTTCATTGCATATTGGTATGTATCTCTGGCCAATAAGGACAATATTTTAGTTGAAGAGATATTTGTTGTGCTGTTTGTTGGAGGAGATAGAGTGGAAAAAAATCATGAGGCAAAGGATAAAGACGGCAGGAAAGGAGATCATCCCTTTTATGGAAAGAATGATTTGCTGAATTCTTTTGATATTCTTAACATATTTTCACTCTTTGCCAGCCACCCCAATGATGGAAGAGACTCCCATCATGCTAGGATTAGCACCACATCTGGACTAGGAAACAATGCACCAACCAATAGTCCTCAGGAAGAGAACAACGCCAACAATGCCCACACTGACCCAGACAACAAGCAGGTGAGGGACGACAGCAGATTGAGAACCGTCATCCAGATTTTTCCAGGTGTCTGAAGAGTTGTCCATAATACAACCAATCTGATTTAGGATGGTGTTCATGGAAGGTGATGGATCCCAAATTCATATAAGAACTTGTGGTGCAGAATAGAATATATTGAGTAGAGTACAGTGACTTTGGATAGGCAACTCTCCTACACAAAGTGGCCTTCAGAAGGCGCCTCCAGGGCCGGATTAAGAGCATCATGGGCCTGGTGCCGTCGGTTGGCCGGACAGGAAGCAGCAGAGGCGGCTGCTCACTCCTGGGGCCTCCACGCTGATCATAGACACGCTGGTGCCTTTGCTTGATTGTGTTCAGCCTGGCCAGCCCAGATTGCCATTGGACATACCAAAATGATCTGGGCTGGGTGGGCCTATTTTCAGTGGTGGGCCTGGAGCTAGCACTCCAGTAGCCCCTATGTTAATATGGCCCTGGGCGCCTCATATAAATACAAAGAAGTTTTGGAAGAGAAAGCGGGCCACACCAAAGGTTACAAGTCCAAAGTTGGATTCAAAATTCCCAAATCATTTGAAATTACAATTGGGTGTTATGAAGCAGGATCTCCAAAATGCTTAATAATATAACCTATTGTAGCACTCACCTCCGAAGGAGCCGCCAGAATAATCCGGGTCATCACTAGTTGTCTAGGGGTTTTGGTCTTCAGCTGCCCCATTAGCATCTAATCGCCCTCTTCTAGTGCCCACAAAGCTGATATCCACTCCAGTAGTACAATGCTGAATAACGTTTTACTATGAGTTGGCTCAGCTATAGCCCTAAACAGGAATGCTTGGTCTGCATGAGTGTTCCTGTTTAGATGGGGGGAAGTACAGATGATTCCGGGGCTGATTTATCTGGTGGTAGTCCGCAAATAGCAGTCAAAGTTCTTTTGAGCTGTTTGTAGTCAAGCACTAGGGAGCGACAAAACCATGCTTTAAGAGTCCAAAACAGTACTGTTGATTCCAAAATTATCAAAAAGTTGACAAGAAATAGCCGATGAGTTTTGGGGCTCAACAATCCCTCTTTACTGGGGTTTAAGAAATTCCCTGAACACGCTCAAAAGAACTCTAACTCAGGAGCCTGGGTTTGTGTATCCAATTAAAAAAGAAATGGTTAGTCAGTGGTTGTCATCAATAGACTTTGCAGCGGAACCCCGTGTTTGTGGGTAGCTGCCAATCCTGGGCCATCGGACAGAAACATAGGCACCTCACCAACCTCCTAGAAAACTGTATCCAGCGCCTTGCTCTCATCTTTGACCTGTCCAATTGTTTTGGTGGAGCGAGACATTGGGGACTGCATCACATGCGAGCCTCTCTTAAATGGGACCAGATTAGCAATGTTTGAAAATGTGTAGGAAAACAGATATGAGAGTTGGATTGGTTTTCCATTAAACTAGGGGTAGCCAAACTCTGAACCTCCAGCTGTGGTGAAACTACAAATCCCATGATGCATCTCTCTCTGGGAGTCATGTCTGTGGCTGTGAGAATCTTGCAATGCCTCATGGGATTTGTAGTCCCACCGCAGCTGGAGGGCCGGAGTTTGACTACCCCTGCATTAGACTGTCATCTTGTTCTTTGCTGTCGTGCCCTGATATAGAAAACACTAAACGGTCCAGAAGGTCATCGTCTAAAGCATTGGAAGCTGATGGAGAAGATCCCGGAGAATGCAGAGGCTACTGTCGTGCTTGTGGGTGAGTAGATCACATGATTCTCTCCGTTACATAGAAATAGACGATGTGCCATTCGTTTCGTTCCGAATCAAAATTTGCGCGCATTTTCTGAAATTTGGACATCCAAATTTCCAAATCCCAATGCATCCGAATGCATCCGAATCCGAATTTGCGGTTACGAATCTCGGATCCCGTCTGAATTTCGTTCAAAAAACGAAATTGAATCGGACATGTGACTTTTCTGGCCAATCAGATGTGTTTTTCGATTTAATGCATCTGAATGGGTCTGAATCTGAATTTTCGAATTTCATTTGGGAGCTCCCGAATGCCATTCGGGTCTGGGATCCTCAGGTTTAGTTTTATGTATATATGGGTCACAATGTTGCCGCTACGAATATTCATTCGTATTATAGAATACTACTTACATATACATTATACTAAAACTGATGCTCCAAGACCCAAATGGAGTCCGGATTTCCGAATAGCATTCGAGAGCTCTCAAATGCCATACGGGTCTGGAAGCCTCAGCTTTAATATGGCTTCAGAACCCGTATTGCTTTCTGGAGCTCCCGAATGCAGTTCGGAAATTTGAATGCCATTCGTGTCTAGGAGATTCAGCTTTAGTATTAATATTTGTATATGTTTTTTTCTGTGGTATTCGCAACGAATATTCGTAAACTCATCCGAAACTAACGACAATTCAGATTTCTTCCGAATCTGAAACCCGAACTGAATTGAATTTCGGATCCAAATCCTGACTACCAAAATAACTGAACAGAACCAAATTTTTTCCGCAACTTATATACAGTATATATATATAAGAAGAATATATGAATATATATATAGAAATAAAAAAAGAGCGATGTTCTAAACAAAGGTCAATAGAAGTAAAATGTACATAATAAGAAGAAAGAAAATACAAATTATAATAAACTTTGTTCTGAATTTTTATATAATTTTAGCACTAAAAACTAAAATCACTTTTACATTCTTTTCTGCCTTCTCTACCTGTGTCTTTAACATAAAACATTAAAGTGCATGTCAAATCTAACAATGAACTTCTCTTATTTGCTGCGAATTATACCATTGAGAGTGTTTTATTATGTCTATTTGATAAATGCAAATAAATACCTGTTGATTAACTCAATGATTCAGAGCTCTCCTGTGCACGCTTCTTGTGTTATCTCAAGGAGTCTAATTACCTCTCCCAGTTCTTATCTTGGACTACAGAACAATTAGACCCTTGTTCTATAGAAGAGGGCAGTGAGAAGAGTTCAGTAGTTTAGCAAAAGACAACTAGGCAGGGCTCACACCATTCAGTCCACAAAAATGTGTTGTTAGTTCAGTGCATTTCTGGGAGATCAACAGGTATTTTTCCGTACTCTCAGGGTCTTTAAAAGGATAATACAGGGAGAAATGTGCATGTATTGTAGAGATATCTTTTTATTTTGCCCTGACATACACTTTAAGCTCAGACTTTTTCCCACTACAACAGTCTGATTAGTAGGCCTTTTTAGCGATCTTATGTAGCTCAATGTACCGCAGCATGATGTGACCACCGTTGCAGCTTTCACATGATCATCACTGGAGGTTTATTACTAAACAAACCTTGCAGGCTGCAGCCGTCATGGTATTTTTTTTCTTTGTGCACTTGAGTTTGCAAAGAGAAAGACGTGTATAGATGTCACCAGCACACCGAAATCCTTTCAGGATCACAAAATGTTCTTTTATTGAAGATTTTTGTCATATAAATAAGCGCTTTCAGGGCCGAACAGGGTTCCTTCATCAGGCATTGACCTGATGAAGCCTGAAGCGCTTGTTTATATGGCAATCAATGAACATCTTGTGATCCTGAAAGTATTTTGGTGTGCTGGTGACACGTTTGCTGATTTTGGTGGCGCCATCCACCGTCACTATGAACACCCCCCCATTACACGGCACATTCGGTAAGGAGTGCGACAAGGAAGTTAAATACTGTCTGCAAAGAGAAAGAAATAAGTTTTATTAACTACAGACAGTACAGATGTGTATATGGATTTTTGTTAAAGGGTTCCGGTTGTGCTCCAAGGGGGGTGTGGACTAGAAAGGGGCAGGGAGGCGAGCCTGGAACTGGGCTTTAAGGGGTTCATTTAAAAAAAGTTCCGCCTTAGTGTCTAAAAGTAATTCTGGCCAACCACAGTCATGAATGAGGCAGCTCTTTGGCGACTGAATGGATCCTTGTATTGGTGATCATAGATACAGTCCAGGTTTATGAAAGTTTAATATTGTCTACTTTAAACTGCAGGTTGCGTGGAGTTCCTGGCTAGCCCCGCCACGGCCTTCGTGCGCCTCAATGAGGCTGTCCTGCTGGAGTCAGTCCTGGAGGTTCCCATTCCTGTCCGATTCCTCTTTGTCTTGCTCGGTCCCACCCAATCTAACATGGATTACCATGAGATCGGACGCTCCATCTCCACCCTCATGTCAGACAAGGTCAGCTCTTCCTGCTCTGGTTATGTATATTATCATGTGTGTAGACCCAAAAACCCATAAACATTTTTGTCCATCCTCCATTTAAGCCACAGTTCTGTAAACAAACATGGAAGTGGTTGTGCATATGAATAGATATGAAGGAAACCCTCCTGACCTTGGGAGGAACCTTGATTGAGAATGGCTGCTCCACTGCAGCTGGAATGCCCATCCATATTCTTCCAGTGTGCTGAGTTTGCATTGACCTACTTTGTAAGCTATATGAGATATGCTGTTTTGTATTTATAGTACATGCATTTTCATCCATAGGTACTACTCTGTCACCTATTTATGTCTATTTATGTCTATTTATGAACAATTCGTAGAGCCATTCTCACTGTGAATCTCTGCGAACATGCGTTCTGCACGAATGGAGGCAAAATTGAAGGTTCTTAGTTAGAGATGCACCGATACCAATACTAATATCTGTATCGGTGCCGAACGTTGGCTCTATGATGCATGTGACGCATCAATAAAAGTGTTTATTCTTTTTGCACATTACAATGGTGACTTCTATAATTGACCCCCTCCAATGGTGTCACCCGGTGCGGGCCGCACCCCCTAGTGACGCCACTGGGTAGTTCTCCTTTAAGGTTATATGTGTACTTGCAATGAGTTAAGGGGATCAGCACAGCACAGTTACCCCATTGCCCAACACTTCGAAGGAATCAGAACTTGCATACATAATGACCAAATATATCTGTCTCCTGTGTACATACATAGTTACAAACTAATTAGGGTGTTTGCATAATTACACACAATCAGGGCCGGATTTACTCTCTCTGCTGCCCCAAGGCCAGGCTTCTCAATGCGCCCCCCCAACCCAAATTGCAGACCTGCAAGGATCACCGAGATCACTTGTACAAAACAAGCAGCGGCTTCCCTCTGTATATTTAGCTCTGCTTTCCCAAAGCAGGGCTAGATGTAGAAATTAACTACCTGCCCGGCACCCGGAACTGCATGTCCCGTGCATCGGGAGATAGGAATTCCACGCCCCAGCCGGGCCTTGGTTGGCCTTGTGGGAAATCTGGCCTGCACACAATAGTAAGATTATTTACATCTAGCTGACCAATTTCATAGCTAAAAACTTCAATTGCATTTCCCTTTAACGCTTCTTTTTACAGTCATTTCCCTATTTTCTGTTACACTTCTGAAATATCCTACAAATGATATAGTTACTGAGCTGAATAACTTCACTGTGATGATCGGTATCAGAAAGAATACTTCCCTTCAATATAATGATCTCTCTCACTGACTATAATATTATTTTACTGAATGCAGAGGGAGCTTTAGAGAGCTACAAATCATCAGCCAGAACATTGGAATGACTCCTTCTGCATTAAGTGATCACACAGACTTCTTACAATAAATGTAATTTTATATTATTACCGGACTGACTGGATGGCAGAAGGTGAATGGGACTAAATGGGGGGGATCAGGTCCTGAGATACCAGGAGGATTATAGGAGATCTGTAACATAATGCCTATTATAAGAGCGCAGTGACACCATGTGATCATCGCTCCCGTCTGGCATTTATTTTCTTCCATTTAATTGGTTTAATTACAGTTATTTTACCAGCACAGGAAATATTTAGTAATTATTAGGTGATTATAAGGCTCCGGTGACAGATATAGTACTGTGGGAATGAGCTCGGTAATGGTTACCATATTGTGATGGGGTTCCAGAAAAAGCTCCTCGCGTCGGTTTCCCTGAGCTCGTGGATCATTTTGTTAATTTATATATCGCCAACAAATTCAGTGGCGAGGTCTAGTGAACAAATACAGCAAGTTCAGTTGCCTTGACTTATTTTTTACAGATATACTATGACCTGGATGAATGAGAACCTGCACAGACAACTAGTGAACACATAACCTTTTGCATAGGTCATAGGGAAATACAGTGTAATATTGCAGCAGTAGTAGAATCTTGTGCCGTGGTAATCATCCATTTATGAAGAAGGTTTGGAGTTTTAAGTCATACCCTTTACCTGGCTCAATTCAGTAATTAAAGATGCAAGCTGTTGGGATTCCTTAGATCCCTTCTTCAGGCTTTATTCATTTCCCCAGTTGTATAAATCAGGGGTCGGCTACCTTAGCACTCCAGCTGTTGTGGAACTACAAGTCCCGTGAGGCATTGCAAAACTCTAACGGCCGCAGCCATGCCTTACAGAAGCAGAGGCATAATGGAATTAGTAGTTTCACCTCAGCTGGAGCGCCGAGGTTGCCTGCTGCTTGTATAAAGCCTTAAAGTGCAACTAAAGCCAAAACTTTTTTAATAGTTGTGGATAGAGTGGAGAGGGATTAGGAGACTTGTCAGGTTTTTTTTAGGTATGTTGTATGAATAGGAAAACGTAACAAACATATGGAGGGTCGGGGTTTCTCAGAATTGACTGCAAAAGTGGAAATTCACTTTAAGTTAGCCAAGAATAGTTATCGTTTAAACTCCATACTTTCTGCAGTCTAACATCTCTAACACAATCAGGAGACAAACACACCCACTAGGGTCAATGTTGTGTGGAAGCTGATTAACCCAAAATATGCTTTTGGGTGTTAAGTAGGCATGAGGTTCAGGCAGGCTACTGCCATGGGTTGAGGGAAAACCTGTGGGTTTGAGATGTGTGGTTACAGCAGATTTATGTCTAGATCCACCTGGGAGATTTTTTTTAAATCCATAATGCACTTCATGGCCTTTGAGCTATGGCCAGCTAGTTTATAATGGGCCAATAAGGTTATTTTTTTTTGATACGCCAGCTCTCTTACTATAAAACAGGGGGCACGGAGACGCCACCATGTCAGTGACTATGGTCAGTTAGGAAAGTGCGCTTTAATTCTGATTGCTAGCTATTTGGGCAGTCAGAGACCAACCCCCCCCCCCCCCCCCCACCATATCAGGACACACGCCCTCCAATATTGGGAGGGCTACCTTGCAAGGGAGGTGGCAATGTCTCCCAGTGCATTATGGTTTTAAAAAATATGCAAAATCTTGAGGTACCCAGTCTAAATTGTTTAGAACGTAAATGTAAAAAAACCCGACGTGTTGGCTCCCAAACATCTCTTATCCTAGATAGGGCTTTGATAGAGATTTTAAGGAAGGATCAATGCAAAAAAAAACCAAAAATTGGGTTGCCCCTTTGCATCAGAGTCCCCCTTCATATCAGAGCCCTGCCCTTTCACATTGGAGTCCCCCATTTCACATCAGAGTCCACTTTAACATTGAGGGCCCCCACCTTTCACATCTTCCATCAAGCCCCCATCTCACATTAGGATCCCCCCTTTACATCAGCGTCCTTCATTTCACATCATAGTGCCCCTCTACATTAAGAAAGTAAAGATGGGGCACGGGCACCCCAAATAGTGAATAGTGCGTCTTTTATTGACCTAAATGCAGCATATCACATAAATGCAACCTTTTGGGGTCACGCAGGATCATGCCATGTCTTGCTTGAAGAAGGGGATTCTGCGTGACCCAGAAAAGCTGCATCTATGTGATATGCTGCATTTACGTCACTAAAAGACGCATTATTCAGTATTTGGAGTGCCCGTGCCCCATCTTTACTTTGTGATTACAACGGCGCCATCCTTGGTCACCGCAGCACCCACCAGTTGTTTTGGACTAAGTAGTCAGGAATGTGATGGGGTCATGGGTTACTCCTTTACGTTGAGGCCCCCCCCCCTTTCACACCCCCCGTCAAGTCCCTCGCCTCACACTAGGAGCCTCCCTTCACATCAAAGCCCCCTTTCATATCAGACGCTTGCACCATGGAGATGCAAGACACTGTACACAAAATTTGAGGCACCCTTGAAGAAGCCAGAAGGCATCCTGGTTGAGAAAGGCTGGTCCATCTAATATATAATCCCATCAACGTCATCATGGGTTGTCATAACCTCTATGAAGCATTAATTCTGCAATAATAATGATGACGGTTCTTCCTCCTTCTTCCAGGTCTTCCATGAAGCTGCATACATGGCAGCAGAACGTCAAGACCTCCTGAATTCCATTAATGAGTTTCTGGATTGTAGTATGGTGCTCCCTCCATGCGAGGTTCAGGGGAAGGATCTGCTGCGCACTATTGCCACCTTCCAGAAAGACTTACTGAGGAAGAGAAGGGAACGCGATCAGCGACGCTCCGCACGGGAGAACACCACTCCCAAAGTAAAAGGTCAGCCCTTCTGTGTGTTTGGCAATTTTTATTTAGAGTTCAGTTTACCAGTCAAACATATCCTCCAGTATTTTTCAAAATGGCACCTTACACATGATTACACATAGTACATGGCTAGCCCTTCATCTATATTCTGTATAATTGCTGGAAAGAAGGACTGTCTGTGTTACCCATGACAGCAAGATTACAATGTAGTCAGGGGCGTAACTAGTTACATAGTTACATAGTTACATAGTATTTGAGGTTGAATAAAGACATTAGTCCATCAAGTCCAGATCCGCCTCTGTGGTCGCCGGGCCCTGCCTCCTCTTCCTTCCCCGTGCCCCGCCTCCTCTTCTATCGACGGGCCCCGCCTGCTCTTAGGTCATTGGCCAGTGATGTAAGAGGAGGCGGGGTTGCTCTTAAGCGGGCCCCGCCTCCTTCACTGCGAACGCCGGTGTAACCGGCCTCTTCTGCCGCAGCTGCTGGCTGTTACTGACACAGCTCCGCAGCGGCTGTGAGGGGAAACGCGCCGCGGCCGCTGCACGCATCACTGACAGGTTGACAGTGATCTTCACAGCCGCTGCTGAGCTGCGTCAGTGACAGCCAGCACCCTTAGATGCCATAGCGACCCAGGCGGCCCACACGGCATCCGAGGGATGTCCTGACCGGGCCCCCCCCTTGTGCCCGGGCCCCATAGCGGCCGCCTGGGTCGCTATGGTGATTGTTACGCCACTGAATGTAGTAGTTGGCTGAGTTTCATCATCAAGACACTTCATTTATGGTGTTGTCTTTTTTTGCAGACAAGGAGGCAAATGTGATGAAGCCAGAAGAGGATGACGATGATCAGGAAAGTGAATTAGACCCTCTGGAACGCTCAGGGTTTTTGTTTGGGGGCCTGGTGCATGATATCCGGCGGCGGTATGTGAAGTACTGGAGCGACATCAAGGACGGTCTCAACAGCCAGTGTCTGGCGGCGGCGCTCTTTATCTACTTTGCTGCTCTGTCTCCGGCCATTACCTTTGGAGGTCTTCTAGGTACATACACGAGACCTGAAGATACATGCTGCATGGATGTACCCAGAATGCTTGATTTAACACCCAACTCCACCCAAAATACTTCTCTTTGGATATAGAGTGATGGAGGGGGAAGGCTAGAACCTCCGTATGGTTTTAGATACTGCCTGTGTCTCTGTTAAAGTATATGTAGACCCAATCATAAATATTTCATAGAAGCTTTATTGTATTAATCACATTTCAAAGTCATTTTAAATCTGCAGCTTTCATATAAAAACCTGGTGATCCTGACCATGGAGGTCCCTGTTGAGGCACTTCCTGTTATAGGGTGACAACGCTCTGTCCCTGTCTCCCAATTGTGCTCCTGCGCTGTCACAAGGATTTCAGGAAGACTAGAATTGGCCATTTTACCACACCTTATGCAGGTATGGCCTGCACTTACCACCACCAAGAAACCCACCCTGAGAAATGCCATGCAGCCATCATGCTTATGTTGGCACCAAAAAGAGGTCAAATCCTGCTTACATATCCAACCATTCTCTAATGTCCATGACCAGCTCCATGACCACCAGCATGCATATGTAAAACAGAGCAAAACACTAACTGGATCACATTAAAGGGCTCATGTATAAACCTTCCTTCCTACGCTCATCAGCCCCATCCAGTGGTGGTAATGCCATACAAATGGCATTCACCCAGCTTTATGCTGAGCAAAAGGTTTATACATGAGCCCCTTAGTATGCTAAAGCACATTGTATCATAAATCATTTTTTCACAAAATAACATTTTAATCTTTTTTATTATTATTTTTTCCATCTCTGTGCTCCAGCCTATTTTTACCACTTCCTGTCTACATGCACTCGCTCCATCGTCAGCTGCACAACATTGCCCTGGACTGGCTTTCTGATAGTGATAACAATGGACCATACCTATCTAATGTGTGTCAGCATGGCCGCTTGAAGTCTTCACCAGGGGCGCATGTGACATGTGACAACACAAGGGCACAATTGGGAGACCGTTGTCAGCCCATAAGAGGAAGTGTAAAGGTGCCCATACACTGCACGATTATCGTACGATAATCGTATGCGATCGGTTTTTCGTACGATAATCGAGCAGTGTGAACGGAGACGTGCGACCGTTTCTACTGTACGGTCGCACGTCTTCTGTCGAACCAGCATGTTCGAAAACCAGCCGGGAATCGTACGATTCTCGGCTGGTTAGAACGGTGCTCGGAAGACAAATGCCGAGCGGGCCGGTGTGCGCACGCGCACACTGCCCGTTCAGCATTGCGGTCATCGGAAGCCCGCCCCTCAGGGGGGCGGGCTTGCGATGATCGAGAGTGCGATCTGCCTGTCCAAGATAGGCAGATCGTACGTTTTTTTAATCCCTGTACAACCATCGCAAGACTAAAGTCTTGCGATGGTTGTAGAGTGTAGGTCCACCTTTAGATAGAAAGAAACTGCGCTAGGAATCAAATAACACTCTAAGAGCAGCTGTGCTTAATTGGTGAGTACACCCAAAATAGGAAAAAAGAAAATAGCACTGCGCTTCAAACTCGAAAATTATATTCCTAAAATGTGAAAAAAATAGTATAAAATGTGAAATTGTAACAAAGGAATATGCAAATTTGTGTCATACACAACACCTGTGTTGCACAATGCCTGTGCTGATGATAGTAAAAAACAAAACAAAAAAAAAACCCCCAAAAAAACAAACCGTGCTAGTACATCTCATAAAATGTGTACATATAGAAAATCCTGTGTTGAATCTCACAAGTGATGTATAACTCCCTCTTAATCTACATAACCATGTGTGAAGTTCATTACTTCTGGATACAATAAAGTCCTTCTATGTGAGGATATATCTTCCTGCTTTTATAGTCAACACCAACGTCCGTGAATGCAAAAACAATTAGTGAATCAGTGCTCTCCAGTCTCCACCGTGCTCAAAGATAAGATCTGGCCGCACTCACCGACTCCTATTGCTCACCATATTTCAGATGAACAATTAGCGCTTTGCTGATATATATAGAAACAAATCCTCTCCTTTGTTTTTAATCCGACAATAAATTGGGGTAGATTCCTCCCAACTCTGGCTTATCTTTCCAAAATCGTGTAAAACTATTCCTCCATCTTCCACCTTCTCTTGTGCTCAGAGAGAGAAAAAAAAAGGCTTCCCATAGTGTAGTATGTCAGAATAAATTTATTTAAAACGATTAAAATGCACTTACAATTAAAATAAGGCAATTGCGTATGGATTGTGTCCACTGGAGCTCCTGTCTCTATGATCGCAGCAGACCGTCGCCTCAGAGGAAGTCAATAGTGACGAAATGCATCAGGTGGGCGGATCTATGCGAGCATTACGATCATGTATCCAGAAGTAATGGACTTCACACATGGTTATGTAGATTAAGAGGGAGTTATACATCACTTGTGAGATTCAACACAGGATTTTCTATATGTACACATTTTATGAGATGTACTAGCATGTTTTTTTTTTACTATTGTGCAACACAGGTGTTGTGTATGACACAAATTTCCATAAGAGGAAGTGCATGAACAAGGAAGAATGACTTCTGAACTACCATTAACATGTTCAAGTTTTTATGATTTTTTTATTGATTGGGTTTAGCTCTGGTGCTTCTATTGTACTATCGTGGCCAATGTCATAACATCACTGCAGCCACCCAGTGACTCCATATCATTGTACAGACAAGAACAGCTGCTTACGTCACAAGCGGGACCTCAGGAGGAATACTTTGTCATTGTAGTTAGACCTCCTTACTGTCTTTTACAGCAGATATCAATGAGATCATAACCTTTCTTGGCATTCATAGGGGAGAAGACACAAGGACTGATGGGGGTGTCGGAGTTGATAGTCTCTACCTCGGTGCTGGGTGTCCTCTTCTCTCTCCTCGCTGCTCAGCCTCTGCTCATCATCGGATTTTCCGGCCCACTTCTTGTCTTCGAAGAGGCGTTTTTTAAGGTGTGATGAAACATGCTCCTCAATTAATGCCAATAATGTGTTTAATGGTATAAATGTAGCAAATATTTTTTTTTACAATCTCAAGGATGGAACCTTGTTTTATCATTTTGGGAGGCAGAGTGATAGAAGAGCTAGGGTACGAGAGAAGGTCCAAAGGTTTGGTGACCTTTGCAGTCAAATAAGTTTATCCAAGATGTCTCCATGTCATTGACATCAAGCTAAATTAAGGTTGTAGATTCCACAATATTTCTCTGACAGCTGTTTTTTTTGTTAGTCTATGGCTGGTGGTGGCTCACCTTTCTGACTCAACTTTGCTTCGTTGCCTGGTTTCAGGTCCCATTTTAAAGAGTCAAGCAAGTGACAAAGACCTCAAATTTTGCTAAATGTCATTCTTGAAAGCCCTAGAAAATTCCCGGTGAAGAGCTGCTCTCTATTGTTTCTTCCTCCATTCCTTGCTTCACTTTGAACACCATATTGTCCTGTTCGAAAGTGTGGCAAATACACCGAATACACTCGGCTGACTGATGGCAGCCGAGTGAATACCGGAGCCAAAGTAAAGTGAGCTGAACGCCGTTCGGCTATTCACTTCAGCCTTGTATGGCTGATTTCAGCCATACATCGGCTAAAATCAGCCGTACATTGGCTGCCTTCAGATAGTTTAAGTGCAGAAGGAGTTAGACTTAGCTGATCCAACATAAAAAAAAATATTTTAAAGAAAAAAAAATACCACGACGCATGCCAACCCGACCGCACGTGACGAACTCCCGCCGCATAATGTGAAATCTGACAGATAGCGGCAAAATAAAAGCAATTGGGTGGTGCTAGCAATGACATCACTGCTAGCTTCGCCCAACTGTTTCCTATTGGCCGGCACCTGCCAGAGTTTCCTAGCATGTCCTGGCCAATAAATAACAACCGGGCGGAGCTGGCCATGACGTCACGGGCGGCTCTGCCCAGTTGTTTAATGACAGATCAGCAACCCCTGGTCATTTGGGGACGTTGATCTGTCATTACAACTGGGCAGAGCGAGCCTTGAGATTAAGGATGGCTGCGCCCAGCTGTCATTTGCATGCAAAAAGGCCCTTCGGCGGACCTTTCTCCACACTTCGCTTGTCACTACGGCTTAGCCGAGCCAAAGCATATGCGTTTGGCTCGACTGCCTTCGGCTGCTGTACGGGCTATTGTGAACAACCTGTACAGTAGCCCTTTGGTTCGACTGAACCGAAGGGCTCAGGCGGCCGAAGTGAGCCGAAGGATCAGCCGAAGCTACGGCTGGATCCTTCGGCTCCATAGTGAATAACCCTCTAAATTATTTAAACATTTGGACCTTCCTTCGTACCTATATCAGAAGTTTAAAATATTTAACTTGCTGTGTCATTGGAACATTGAAACATACAAGTTAGAACAGTGTTGGTAACCTTGGCTGTTTGAAGATCTTGTTAGATGTGTATCTGTGTAAATATTTCTGATGGAGACGCCGTATTCTTTGTATAGAAAGTTTCATTGGAATTAATATTATATGTGTTGTATATTCTTAGAAGTTGGGGCAAACCTCCAGCCCTCCATCTAGATGTCTAACTTGTGTTCTCTCTGTACCAGTTCTGCCAGGTGCAGGACATTGAGTACCTGACCGGCAGGGTTTGGATAGGCTTCTGGCTGGTCTTGTTTGTCCTAGTTATGGTGGCCGCCGAGGGGAGCTTCTTGGTGCGTTACATCTCACCGTTCACCCAGGAGATCTTTGCCTTCCTCATTTCCCTCATCTTCATCAACGAGACCTTCTACAAGCTGTATAGAGTAAGCATTCAGAATTCTTTCCTTCTGGAATAGATGTAATTTTGTATCAAGTGAAAAAATGTCTGCCTGAGTATCTGCTTGTATCTGCCTGACCTCATACTCTGAGGCTGAGTTACAAAAGCAGTTGAGAATATTCTCTCACAAAATTATTAAAATTCACTTCAGGTATCCAGTTATGTGCTGGAGATTTTTCTGAGTAAGTGAATATTCTTAAAGGAGTTGTAAAGATAATGCAATCAAAATGAAAAAAATCCCTTTTATGTAGTGAGTGCTCCGTTTATCTGCCCATCACTTCCAACAACTTCCTGGATTCCCAGTGTGCTTTGCATCTCTTTCTCTGCTGCTTGTGAGGCAATCTTAATTTTTCAAGACTACATATCCCATCATGCATTTCTTCCAACAAGCAATGGTAATATTACATTGCTCAGATGTTGAGTTTCTGTGGTTTTTAGGAGTGGTTATTAGTAGACATGAAACCCCCACACAAAAAAAGTGTTTAGTTTCGGATCGTTTTGAGTCGTTATTCAGATTTCATATCCGTCCAAATTTTTGTTTGTGGAAGGATCCACAACAGGAAGTCACATGATCGTGCCTGTAATGCAACCTCCAACAGCAAAAAAAAACCCTGATTGCTCAAAGAACAGTCACATGTCCGATTTAGTTTCATTTTGAACTAAATTCGGACAGATCCGAATTTTCATTAAAGGAACATTCAGATTGATTCACATTCGGACACATTTGAATTCAGAAATTCTGATGCATCCAAATGTCCAAATTTAATGAAATTCATACGAATATCCATTCAGAACGAAACAAAATTCACATGTCTAGTTATCTGGAGTGGGATACAACTTATGAAAATTCAGTATAGAAATACAGATTTCTTTTTAGTTTTGGAACGTAGATACCCATTAACTCCTTTAGTAAATCAGCCTCCCTGTCTCCAAACTTCTAAAGGGTTTATTCACAAAAGGGTGAAGAGTTTGGAGAATGCAGGAGAAGGGAACAATCTCGGACAACATAGCTGGACTGGACAGTGAGCTGAATTGGAGAATTTTTCTAAATCAGCTATGTTGTCCGAGATTGTTCCCTTCTCCTGACTTCTCCAAACCCTTCACCCTTTTGTGAATAACCCTGTTATGTGCAGTGTTTGAGCTCCAGCAGTTGACAAGCAGCAATTGCCAAACTTCAGGTGACTTCTGAACAGGCCCGGCGCTAGCGCAAGGCAAGTAAGGCGTGCGCCTTACGGCGCTGCAGGTGAGGGCGGAAAAAACAGGGCATTTTGACAAGTACTTGTCAAAATGCCCCGATGTTTGCGCTCTGTTTTTAGGTTATAATTGTCAGGTTTTTCAGAAGATTTATCCAGACTTCCTCTTGAGTTTACTGGTACCACATGAGCCAAGAAACGAGAACCCAGACTGCACCTTTTTAAGGAGTGGATAAGGGTCAGAACTTTTTCCCTTTTCTTTTCCAGTTCCTCTTATATTTTTTCAATCTCTCTAGATTATTTACTATTCTTTTCTATCCAAGCGCTTCATTCATTATTCCTCATTCTCCTCTCCTTTGACTCTCTTTCCAGCTAATACATTTCCCCTTTAACCCAACCCAACATATCTCGCCACTTTACACAGCTTCATCATGGGTTAAATGTTGCTCAAATGTGACAGTGGGGCAACCAACACACGACACACATTATCATAATGGCTGAAAATGTAATAGAAAGAGATACCAAGGAGAGGAGAATGAGGAATAATGAAAAAAGAACTTGGATGGAAAAGACTAGTATAGATCTAAATGCAATTGAAAAAGTATAAGAGGAACTGGAAAAGAGAAGGGAAAAAGAGAACATTAATGAGGAGATCTAAAAATATCAGAGGAACTGTAAAAGAAAAAAGTGAAAAGGGAACCTTAATATGCAGCTAAATGGTGTCGCTTTCTAAATTGATACGAGGAACTATATATAATTAAACACACAATGAGGCACAAGAAACTTTATTCTTTTTATTGAATTAAAAATAAAAGTTAGGTTTTAAAAAACCCTGATGGGGTAGACATACAAATTTGCCATGTATGTCACATTCCTAAGAAGTAACTGTGACCACAGAATAAATACTATTATTGGAATATAACTCTCTTGAAATGACAAGTTGTTATTGCTTTCATTGTAGACACAGCAGCCTACTTTAGGGTTGCCACCTTTTCTTCCATTGATACCCGAATACTCTAGCGATGCAAGGAAATTTTTTGGGGAGAATGAGTCACTGCTTATGTGTATGCAAATAGCGCCACCCGTTCTTATGTAAATATCACAGTGAAGACTATTTTCCGTGGGGGGCCAGTAGCCCCTATCTTAATCTTGGTCACCCCTGTCTGCCTGACATCTTCTGTCCGGGTTTCAGCTGCCATGAAACCCGGATGCAACATTCAAAACCCGGACTGTCCGGCTGAATCCCTAGCAACCCTAGCCTACTTCCTGTAGCAGTTAGCGGTATCACATCTTAATGAATATGGGGGAACATTTGATATTGTCCACACACATTTCTGCTGAAAAAGGTCAGGAAATGTTCATGCTGAGAGTTGACTTTTGTTGCCCTAGGTGTTTGCAGACCACCCATTGCTCAGGTCGTACCCTTCCGGTGGTTCTGGAGGTCGAGCATCAGCCGCCCTGGGCCCCCGGATGCAGCCCAACACTGCTTTACTCTCCCTTATCCTGATGTCAGGAACTTTCCTCATTGCCTTTTTCTTGCGCAAATTCAAGAACAGCCGGTTCCTGGGAGGAAAGGTGAGATGGAGGGGCAGTGACTGCTCAGCATACAGGTCCTCTTAATGTCTTACCTGTTAGATGGCACTCTCTCTCTCTTTCTCTCACACACACACTCTCTCTCTTTCTTTCTTTGTCCAGGCCCGACGAGTGATTGGAGATTTTGGGATTCCGATATCTATTCTAGTTATGGTCCTAATTGATTACGCAATAACTGACACCTACACGCAGGTATGTTCTCATAAACCTTTAACATGAATCTTCATTTCTATAGCCAAGAAAATGAAAAAACGATTTATTTTTAGAATTTATCCTCCTGTGATTTATAGGAAGGGCTGAAATTTGAGGTTTCCATGAGCTGTGCTCTGCATAAGGGGCAGTTAAAATTGACTTTGGCCTAATTACAGCAGCATTCAGTTGGGATCTATTTATGAAAATTGTAGCAAAGCAATGGGGAGTTGTCACCTAAAGCAGACGACCAGATTTAGATTATTACAATTTAGAGAATTGAAGTTAAATCCTGATTGGTTGATGTGGATGACACCACTGTGTTTGCATCTCTTCTTTTGAACTGTAAAGCAGAAAACTCCTTTCCTTTTTCTTGTTCTAGAAGTTGAATGTTCCTTCAGGCCTGTCCGTCACCTCTCCTGGGAAACGTGGGTGGTTTATTCACCCCATGGGGACATCCAGTCCGTTTCCTCTCTGGATGATGTTTGCTTCGGCTATCCCAGCTCTTCTGGTGTTCATTCTCATGTTCATGGAGACTCAAATCACTACGTGAGTAGGACGATACTCAAAGCAATGAAAGCTTTTTTTATTCAACAAGCCTCAGATATAGCCGAAGTTTCTGGGCATTGCAGGGTTCCTTCTTAAGACAACACAGTGACCACTATGTGCCCTTGAGGAAGGGACACTGCGAGACCTGAAATGTTGGCTGTATTTGACTTGCGTGGCATTTTATTATTAAATATGTGAGATACTTCAGTGGATTGCTGGTGACTTTCCATTCTTTTACTGCGGTTTTGCTCAGTTGCATCTGTTTTGGTGACTACCAGCACCTTCCTTCTACATTGATCATAATACTGCAGCTCAGATCTGTATTACAGCATGCTACATATGACCTAATAATGGTGTTACTATTAGTACTGCACCCAATACTACTGCTGCTGATAATAACTAAAATAACAATGGTATTGGTTCCACACAAGCTAAAAATGTTCTATGAATTTCGGACCCACCACTCAGGGCTGGCCTTAGGCCTTTAGGCACCCTGTGCGAGAAAGCTCTACATCCCCCCTCAGTGACCACACCCCTCAGTGGCCACACCCATTTCCCCCAATATCCGCACCATTTAAAGATTCCAATTTTGTTAAGCCCTAAAAAAACATATTAAAAAGTATGATAAAAATAAAACTTTTATTCAAAGGTATTAAACTTGTAGGCACAATATAAGTATTCTTATCAAATAAAACAACAGAAGGCAAACAAGTGGCAAACAATAAATGTCAAACTAAAATAGTGTTTATAAAAATAAAGTGTCAGTTTGTCATGCCGACCCTTTCTTCAAGTAAGTGCATCTAGAAAAGTAAAAATAAAAAACAGAACACAAAACCAAGAGTACATGGTAAATTAATGAATTACTATTTGCCAGAATATACGAAAAATGTATTCGGGCACATAATAATTTGTTTGAGAATGTGCGGCGGCCATGTTGGCCACCGGCGCGTTCTGCGAATGCGTGCCACTATCTTGGAGGTGGGGAGCATGATGTCACATGACGCCATGCATGCGTGGCGTCAGGTAACATCACACACCGATATAGGCGCCGCAATCTTGGTGTATACCTAGATATAACACGTGCGGTGTTATATGGTGTCATGCGCCCTGCCTCCAGAACACGCCAATGGCTGAATCCAAAATAGCATAAAAATGTGTTTTGTTTGATGAAACGAATGAAAACGTTTTTAGTTTCGTTCATTTTATCTGAAATGAATTTTTAGTCTTTGCAGTTGTCTGATAATACGTGTGTGTGTGGGGGGGTAATTTTCACTTTTTTTTAATATATAATTTTTTACTATTTTTTATTATTTATTTATTTACTTTTATTCAGAAACTGCTGATAGTAAAATATTTTACTATCAGCAGTTTCTGAATGGGGAGGAGCCTCTGTAGTGAGTGCTTCTCCCCATTGAGAAATTCATGAATGAACAGGAAGTGATGTAAATGTGAGGAAGGAGCACTGTCATGTCGGATGGCCAGTGGTGAGGAGGAGAGAAGCCGCCCCGAGGACGCGCTGTGTCGGCCGCCTGCTGCCCTTGTTGCCATGGCGCCCTGTGCGGCCGCACAGCTCGAACACCCCAAAGGCTGGCCCTGCCACCACTTCTACTTCTGCTACCACTAATTATAATAATTATGATGTTTGTTCGTGTTCTTGATTCTGTTGCCAGCCTGATTGTCAGTCGGAAGGAAAGGTGCCTACAGAAAGGCAGCGGTTTTCACTTGGATTTGCTCCTCATCGGCTCCTTTGGCGGAATCTGCGCCCTTTTCGGACTGCCTTGGCTGACGGCGACCACGGTGCGCTCCGTCACTCATGTCAATGCCTTGACCCTGATGAGTAAAACGGCGCCAGGAGAGAGGCCGCGGATCTCTGAGGTTAAAGAGCAGAGGGTGACAGGAGTGCTGATCTCCATTCTCGTTGGTGAGTACGCGGTGCTGCAGTTGTGTGAACGGCAGTTCTGGGTGCTGAGTGGTCAAAACGTTGTTTTTAATTTATCATTTTCATTTTGGAAAATGATACTTCTTAATAATCCACTATAGTCAAAACATGTGTATTCTGGTAATGATAATATTCAAAATATGAATTCCTTTAGTTTACAGGCATTTATTTATATTTACATGCAGACCAAGCTGGCCAGCAAAAGTGACAGCTACAGAGGTTGGGCCAAACCATATAACACTGCCGGGGGTGCCTACAGCAGTCAGCTTCATTTAAATCATTTTTCTAAAGAAAATACAGTTGCTAAAACTGTTTACATTACTTAAAGTCCATTTAAAACTAAAAAGTCCATCAACAAGGTGACAGCGCTGATGTGTGATGGTTGATGTGACCCCTTACATTGGCGGTCAATGTTGATGTGAGCTCTTACATTGGTGATAAATGTTGAAGTGACCCCTTACATTGGTGGTCAGTGCTGAAGTTAACCTTTACATTTGTGGTCAGTGTTAAAGTTAACCCTTACATTGACAGGCAGTGTTGAAGTGACCCCTTACATTGGTGGCCAGTGTTGAAGTAGACCCTTACATTGGTGGCCAGTGTTGAAGTGGACCCTTATATTTGTGGTCAATATTGAAGTTAACTCTTTATTGGTGGCCAGTGTTGAAGTGGACCCTTATATTGGTGGTCAATGTTGAAGTTAACTCTTTATTGGTGGTCAATGTTGATGTGACCCCTTACATTGGCGGTCAATGTTGATATGACCTCTTACATTGGTGATAAATGTTGAAGTGACCTCTTACATTGGTGGTCAATGTTGACATGACCTCTTATATTGGTGATCAATGTTGAAGTGACCCCTTACATTGGTGGCCAGTGCTGAAGTTAACCTTTACATTTGTGGTCAGTGTTAAAGTTAACCCTTACATTGACAGGCAGTGTTGAAGTGACCCCTTATATTGGTGGTCAATGTTGAAGTGACCCCTTACATTGGTGGTCAATGTTGAAGTTAACTCTTTATTGGTGGTCTGTGATGAAGTGAACCCTTACATTGGTGGACCAGTGGAAAATTCCTCCTTTATATTGGTGGTCAGTGTAGGCAGGAGATCAATTAACTAATTTGCAATGAACCCCTGGCACCTCTAGGAGGAACCCAAGAGTTCCACAAAACCCTGGTTGAGAAAGGCTGCTTTAGAATGATATGCAAGAACAACTGTAAACTTAAACAGAGATAAAAATATATGTATTTTTTTAAATGCCATTATGAAGACACTCAGCCTATTTTCTATCATCATTTGTACAGCTGGTCAGCTAGGAAGAGTAGTGAAAGTGTTGTGTTGATGTGTATTGTTTTGTACCAGTTTTTTGAACAGCGTGTATGGTGTAATTTTCACCTATAGATGTCACTGTTGCCTCTGTTCTAATATTTAGCCCGTGGCTACACGATTCATACATGCTGGAAGCGGTGACACCTGGAGGCTGAACATAGAAGGGGGCTGTAATGTTAGTGATAATCCATCAATAATACAGCGGCTGAGTCCCTCATTTCTCATGTCCCCCGAGGCAAAGTTGCCACTGTGCGCATTGATTATTTAACCCGCGCACGCTGTTTTATGTTACGTATGTCCCATCGCTGTTATTGACCTTTATTAGCACTTTGATGCTTGTTTTATGGGTAGCATTAGATATTTATTGGTTCTGACGAGTAGTTCTATCAATAACATACACACTGCCTCAGTGACAAGCATAGACATTTAGGCACTTAAAGGTACATTTTAGTCAACGTTGAAGAATGATGCTTTGCAATGCATCCTGGGAACACAGCCGACCATCCCAGAGCTTTGGATTTAACATTCAGGACAAGCTGTAGTGAATTAGGACATTCCAGTGGGGATAATTTAAAGTGATATTAAAGTCAAAAGGTTTAAGCTATTTCAAATGTTGGTAAAATCACTTACAATGGATGCTGTTTAAAAGTTTTAGTTTCCACCTGTTTGTATAAATGTATGTGGACATATCTTCTATATTTGTAAACCAATAAAACTTTATTTGGAAAAAAAAAGTTTTAGTTTCCTGCAGAATCAGCTGGTCTCCTGAGCGCTGGCCCTGATATCCTATTATAGGGTGTCTTCTTTCCCTTGCAGGGTCCTATAGAGCCACCCTTGTGTGTGCTAGTAAGCTGTGTGTGTAAACACTAACCTACAGATACAGCAAGGCAAGCCACACCTATCCTTTGCTGGGCAATGTATTTGTGTCTGATCTGGATTCATTATTAAAACATTTTGGGAGTTTAATACTACTTTAATGCTGGGGGTTAGGTTAAGGAATAGGTTCGGGTTAAGGGCCCTGTCACACCATCAAGAGTGCGTTGCAGTGTGTTCGGCCTCTGGAACGCACTAGAACGCAGCCCAGCCGGCTCACTTTGTTTTGGGGCGGGAGAGGGCGTGGCAATGCATTGAACTCAATGGGACCGCAGACGTGCCCCCCACCCGCGGTGTGATCGCCGGCACCCGAACACGTGGTACAAAATATTCAATTTTTTCTTTCGTTCACAGCGGAGATCTTGATCTCTGTACAGATGGGTTATACCGCCACTTGCAGGAGTCAAGAACCCATTGGTATAGAGATCATGATCTTGGCTGTGTCCTTCAATGAACGCAGGGAAAAGGATTTTACAGTGAGTACAAAAAAAATCCTATTATTGTATTTGTCCTCCGCAGGGCTTTCCATAGTGATGGGGGAAATGTTGCGTCAGATCCCGCTGGCCGTTCTCTTTGGGATCTTCCTGTATATGGGGGTGACATCACTCACCGGGATCCAACTGTTCGAGAGGCTCCTGCTTATCCTCATGCACCCCAAGCATCACCCGGAACACCCCTATGTGGTGAAGGTGAGCATGCACACAATACTAACACCAATATATTAAAAAATACATGGGGGGGGGGGGAGCAGACAAAATCTGGAGCAGTTGCCCATAGTAACCAATCGGCTTCTCTCTTCAGTTAGTTAAGATTTGAAAATGAAAGATTAAAGCTGATTGGTTGCTATGGGCAACTGCTCCAGATTGTGTCTGCTCCAGTTTTGATAAATTCCCTCATTCAGTTTATTGGTTCTTGGCTCCAGCATAATTATGGTCCATAGCTGCCGAATGCAGCCGATATCTGGGACAGGTCCTGGATGCGATTATCTGCCGGTGGAAATTTTTGTCCCTTGTATTGCTCTTGTTTTTAGCTACAGGTCAGCTTCACAATGCAATCTATGCTTAAAGTGATGTGAACCCAATCACAAAAATCTGTAACATGATAATCTCATTTCAAAAACCATTTTCTATCTTCCTAAATTTGCAACCCCTGGTGATCCTGCCATGAAGGTCCTTGGTTTAGGAGCTTCCTGCTATGCAGTGACAACCAGGGGTGTTCCTAATCTTTCCGCTGCCTAAGGCCGGGGTAGGGGGTGCTGATGTTGCATGTAATTAGTGGGGCGGGGAGATACGTAGGGGCCATACACATCTCCCCACCCAGCTCTTATCAACCTGGGAGGCTCTGGCCGGAAAGGGGGGGGCAGGATACTGCTGCCTCCCCAAATGACCCAAAGAGATGCCGCCTCAGCCTGCCTCATTAAAGGGAGGGCTCTGGTGACAACGCTCTATCCATGTCTCCCAATTGTTCTCCTGCGTTTGTCACCCTTTCACATTGGCCTCCAATGGAGTCTACAAGTGGCCCTTTAAACACACATTCCGCAGGCAGAGTCTGCAAGTCGTCACTGTCAGGAAACCTGCCCTCTAGTTTGGAAATTCAGATGCATCTGAATGTCTGAATTTAGCAAAATTTGTATGAATATTCATTCCGGACGAAACGAAATTTACATGTCTACTATAAATTCAGTTCACACCAGTGGCTTAACAATAGCCGAAGCAGCTCACGCGGCTGCTATGGGGCCTGGGGGTGGAAGGGGGCCCTACTAAGGATTGCAGAAGCTGCTGTTGACCCTGTACCCCCCATGACATTTTCAATTATGAAGAGCTGACATAAGATTTACAGGAGGAGACTGTGCAGACAGCTCTCCTGTTACCTGTTGTTGATTTAGATTTTAAGGGGTCACTGGGGAAGGGGGGGGCATCAAAATTATGGTATGGGGCCCATGATATGGGACACCATTGAAAGTAATACGTTTCTTCATGTTGTGACAAAATGCCCAGGTGTGGAAGGGGGCTGCATGGCGCGACTTTCTAAGCTTTCTCATCCAAAAAGAGGCAGACGAGGCACGTCGGACTTTAATGGCGCCCAAAACATAAGTTGAATTTAATCTTTCTATTCACCTTGGCCGTATCCTGGTTTTGTCTCCCTAGGTCTGCACATGGAGGATGCATCTGTTCACCTGCGTCCAGCTCTCTTGCATTGTGCTGCTCTGGGTGGTGAAATCGTCTCCGGCTTCGTTGGCCTTCCCGTTCCTCCTCATCCTCACCGTTCCTCTCAGGCGGTTCATCCTGCCCAGGTTTTTCCACGAGAGGGAGCTTAAAGCTGTGAGTTGTACTTTTTATATTCAATGCTGAAATTTTAATATTTTCTAAATGTTTACGCTCTTTTATAAAGATTTTTAAGTGTAAAACCCAAAAGGAAGAGTTGTAGTCAGGACCGTCCCTTTAATGAGAATGCCTGCAGCCCCCTTTCCTGGGCAGGGAGATGTGAAAGGCTATACATATCCCCCCGCCTGGCTCCTAGCAACCCGGGATGCTCTTGACGCCGTCCAGTGACGTCACTGGTTGCCAGGAGCTGGGCAGGACACCGGCCAGAGCGTTCCAAGTTGCTCAAAGCCGGGCAGGAAGATGCAGAGCCCTTAAACATCTTCCCACCCAGCTCTTAGCTTCACTCTCCACCAGCACTACCCCACCAGCAGTGACGTCACAAGTGGGGTGCGGCCCGCACCCGGGTGACACCATTGGAGGGGTGACACCTAAATGACTGACAGTCATTTTGGTCTCACCCCCTCTGAAAAGTCGGGCACTCGGTCATGGACTGAGAGCCTGAAAGTTTCGGGAGAGTGGAGGGGACCTTATCCCGCCCGGTGACTGTCCCCTCCTCTCTCTGCTGGCGTCCATCATCATCCATCAATAAGGTCGCCGTACATGCGCAATGACGTCATCACGCACGCGTGTGGTGACGTCACGCGCATGTGTGATGACTGCACAACAGGGTGAAGCCCTGCCTCGGGACGCTCCTGCCCACCAGCATGATTGCATGCAGCACCAGCACCTGACACCCTCCGCCTCAGGCAGAAAAAAGGCTAGGAACATCCCTAGCTGGACCCCTACATCATTTGGGAGTGGTGTGGTCATGTGACCATGGTTCATGTTACATCATGGGGGGAATTTATCAAAACTGGAGCAGAAGAATCTGGAGCAGTTGCCTATGGCAACCAATCAGCATCTCTCTTCAGTTTGTTTAGTTAAGGTTTGAAAATGAAAGGTGGATGCTGATTGGTTGCCATGCACATCTGCTCCAGTTTTGATAAATTACCCCCCACGTATATAGATTTAACATTGTCAGAAAAGTCAACTTAGCCTCTAACTGCCAATCTCATTGCTCACGTCTGCTTCGTTTTTCCAGCTGGATTCGGAAGACGTTGAACCGAACTTTGATGAAGACGGCCAGGATGAATACAATGAGCTTCACATGCCCGTGTGATCCGAGTCCACTGGGCTAAAATCCATCTGGATCGTCATCACCAGAGCTCCTCCTTGCAGGGTCCGGTTTTATTTCTGCAGGGGGGGGCTGTTGTATTTAGAACTGATTGACCCCTTGAAAAACCTTTGTTGACTTTCCACATTCACATCCTGACCCCGGAACCCACAATCACACGCTGTTGAGTTCCATTCTGAAAAAAAATTAAAGGAATTATGAAAGCAAATAAAATAAATATTTATTAAATACTTAAACTTTAACACCTTTTATAGAGTTTTCCTTTTACAACTGAACTCCAGGCAGACAGATCCATTCATACAGCCGCTCTTCTGCTGGGTATGGCATCGCCAGCCATCTTTGTTTGGCCAGGAATGATGTAAATTCAGCACATACCCGTGGAAATTGCCAGCGTCAACGTGTCATAATCCACGTAGATGCCCGATTACCATGACGTGTGTAATATGATGAACTGCACTGCACACTGAAAATGCGCAAACACATGTTGACGTGCATGGATGTGCATGGTTTTGCGCATCAAGGGGTACACAGTGTACACAGGTGTGACTCCAGCCTGCAGGCCCATTGACTTATATGCATTTTTTATTTGCTGCAATTGCTAACAGCTCCCTTTTATATGACAATGTGATACCTCAGACACCCCAGGTACGTATCCGAGAACAAGGTGCTGATAAGCTGGAAGTATCGGAGAACAAGGTGCCGATAAGCTGGAAGTATCCGAGAACAAGGTGCCGATAAGCTGGAAGTATCGGAGAACAAGGTGCTGATAAGCTGGAATTCCTGTACGTGCAATGAGAACATACGTATGGGTTCACAGGGAAGGGTTAATCTAGATAACGCTGAGTGGCACTTCACCTTTTATCTGCAGGAAAGCAGACAGGAAAGGCAAACTCATCTGATTTTCCTGCCTTGTGCAAAGTAGAGCAGCAGACTGCAAGTAGAAGAGAAGATAGCTTAAAGTGTACCTGTCACCTAAGTAGAACATTTTAACAGTCTATATATAGATTTAGGTGACATTAAAGTCACAAATAGTTTCCTCCCCCCATGCTGCTTTAAGGACTTACCTTAAACGATGCGTCTTGCTTAGGGTTGCCACCTGTCCAGGATTCACCCGGACAGGGTTTTGAATGCTGTGCCCGGGTTTCATGGCAACAGAAACCCGGACACAAAATGTCAGGCAGACAGGGGCAACCCAAATTGAGATAGAGGCTACTGGCCCCGCACCGAAAATAGTCTCAACTGTGATATTTACATATGAATGGGTGATGCTATTTACATATGAATAAGCCATGACTCATTCTCCCAAAAAAATGTCCACGCGTCGCTAGAGTATTCGGGTTTCTCTTGAAGAAAAGGTGGCAACCCTTGTCTTAATCCGATCATCTTCTTCCTTGCACTTGTATTCAGCAATCCCTCCAGCGCTGGTGCTGGTCTCTGATCCAGCAATGGCATAGACTGCTGTCTCTTCCTGCCCCACCAAGTCTGTCCAACGTACACACTCCCGGCTACAAGCATTTAGCTCCACTGTGTCTCTCCCCCACGCCGAAGATCTTTACTGCACATGCGCCCGCCCCATAATCCTGCATGGCCGCTTGAGAAGCTTCAGATCTTCAGAAGGGAGTGAGTGGCGGAGACAGGTAAGTAATTACCTTATTGGTAACTTTTTTCTTTTTTAAAATATTTTTGCATATATCTTGCTAGCTAGTAGTCCATGTGCACTGCGACACAACTGGTTGGCTTCTTATGCTTATAAGCCTTATGCGGAACATCTGTCTAGAAAATTGCTTACAACCCTCAAAGCAGTATATATAATGGAAGAGGCCCAGTAGGATAAAAATGCTAGTTGCAATTTTTTATGTTGATCAAATTGATATTTTTAGGGGAAAAAATACACCAAAAGAAATTGAAACACCATATAATACCCAACTTTTTTGTAAAATATAGAAGACAGGGTTTTGTTGAGTAAATAGATACCAAATACAGTGGTACCTCTGTTCACGAACTTAAAGTGACATTAAAGTCAAATTTTTCCCCCCCCCTCCCCCCCATGTAAATGTTAGCACTTACCTTAAATGATGTCTCTTATTCTGATCTTCCTCTTCTTTCCCCATGTTTTCATGTGTCCCTCCAGCGGTGTGACGTCACTCCGATCCAGCGCTGACTGCTCTGTCCCTCCGATCCAGCGGTGTCTGCAGGCGGGTGCACGCGTCCATGGACTTACCTTGCGTCTCTGCTCGTCTCCCGGACGAGAATTGGCACTGCGCATGCGCCAGCCCCAAGATCCTTTGCGGCTGTACGATCACTTCCTGATTCTCGGCGCCGTGCGAGCAGCGATAACGAGGTAAGTTTAAAACTAGTTAAAGAGGTTTTTTTTTTTTAAACTTCTTGCCTATATCTACTGCTCGCTAGCAGTAGATATAGGCAAAAAAAACGGATGGTTTAGAACCCCTTTAATTTGTTCCACGATTCTGGTTGCGAACCGAATCAAACTGTGATCAGAACGCAATCTCGACTAGAGGAAGCCACGACCATGTGCCAGAGCGGGGAAGATGGCTGGGGTTGTGTTTGTCACCCGATGCGGAGTTCATGAACGGAAGCACAATTTTGCAGAACTTCCCGTTCGCGAACCGAGGTACCACTGTATCTCAAACCTTAAAATGGCATGCGTCCGTGAAATGGCAAAAGACTACAAACTACCCAAAATCGCCTATAGGTGATTTAACAAAAAAGCCTTTACCATTCATCAGTGTAGAGTAAACAGTGAGTAATGGCCCTAGAAGTATTACTCTCACTCCAACGTTTATGCCAATATATAACATTGGTGGCACAATCGTTGTTTTTGCGCATGTGTCTTCGACGCATGTTTGCATTTGAATGCGCGCATATGTATGGAAGGGGGGGGCTTTAAAAAAATTTGGGGTCTTTTCTATATGTTACTTTTGTTTGTTTACACTTTTTTAAACTATCGCTATTACATAGGGGGCTAACAACAAAGAAGAAGCGACAGGTCCTGTTTATGGAGACCTCAGGGGTCTCTTAGACCTCTAATGTCCCCTATGGACCCTACAGAAGCTGATGAAGCACAGACCATGCTTCACCAGCTTCTTTTGTGGCTTCAGCAGCCAGAGAAATTACAGCCTGAAACCGAAAGTGATTAAATCCTTGTCACTTCCGGGTTCAGAAACTGGAAGGGAGATCAGACACCATTTGGTGCAGCCAGTGACATGAAAGATAGTGGAGTCTGGGATCGTTAGCACCAGTGGCACAGTGGGGTGGCACACTGTTTTGCTGCATAGAAGTGACTATGTATGTGAAACTTGTATGTGAAAGCCGGGCACTAACCACAGTGACAAGACCAAGAGCAGCAGCCATGATCTTGGTTTGAACCACTTTAGTACTAGCCGTTTAATTACACCGCTACGCCGGTACTGAAGTGGTTAAGCTCTATACAGCAGACACCATGAAATAAATGTGATGGTGCATTCAAATCTGCGTGGAGTTCATCTTTTAATGCTGTCAGTCCCTCTAGATTGTGCCGGTAGCTCTATTCCCGGTTAGATAATGATGAGTGAATGGTGAACTGTGCCGTATAATGACAGGAGTCTGGCCTGTTTATCAACAAGGGACCTTCTTCTTCCTCGCCAAGGCTTAAAATAGCCCCAAATGGTGCGTTCATCCTCTGCGATCTGGCTCATATCCAGCCTGGGATTTCGGCTCACACGTCCTGGTTGGAGCGAAATGAATGCAATCTTCTCTAATTGTACTTAATGAGCCAGGAAGATTCCTGCCAATCCGCCACAAAGAGAGCACATCAAAGCAGACACCAAACAAAATGCTGCATTAGGGCTAATGGAGTCTTCAAAGTGCGCTCAGGATTTTCCTACATTCAGTAAAAGTCAAGAATACAATAGGGAGGAAGACGAGATATTGACCACTCGTTTGGCAGGGACAGGCCTCAAGTGGCTCTGCATGTGAAGACATTTTCCTATATTCCAGTAAAACAGTGTTGGGTGACCTGCGGATTATGCAGATGGAGGGAGAAGTCAATAGACTCCCTCTCCTAAAGATCCCAACACTAAATGCCCCCTTTATAATGGTATTAATGACCCCCCGCATGATGGCAATAATGACCCCTTCACAATGGCATTAAATGCCCCCTTCATAATGGTGTTAAATGCCTCCTCTAAATTGGCATTAAATGCTCCCTTTATAATGGCACTAAATGCCCCCTTCATAATGACATTAATGCCCCCTTTATAATGGCACTAAATGCCCACTTCATAAATTACATTAATGCCCCCTTTATAATGGCACTAAATGCCCACTTCATAATGACATTAATGCCCCCTTTATAATGGCACTAAATGCCCACTTCATAAATTACGTTAATGACACCTTTATAATGGCACTAAATGCCCACTTCATAATGACTTTAATGGCCCCTTTATAATGGCACTAAATGCCCACTTCATAATTACATTAATGACCCCTTTATAATGGCACTAAATGCCCACTTCATACTGATATTACTGACCCCTTTATAATGGCACTAAATGCCCACTTCATAATGACATTAATGACCCCTTTATAATGGCATTAAATGTCCACTTCATTTTGGTGTTAAATGCCTCCTCCAAATTGGCATTTGCCCCCTTCATAATGGCATTGAATGCCCTCTAATGCCCTCATAATGACATTTAGGGCCCCTTCATAATGGTATTAAATGCCCTCTAAACGCCCCTTTCATAATGGCAATAATCACCTTCAAATTGGTATTAAAGGCCCCTTCATAATGGCATTGATGACCCCTTTATAATGGCACTAAATGCCCACTTCATAAATTACATTAATGCCCCCTTTATAATGGCACTAAATGCCCACTTCATAATGACTTTAATGGCCCCTTTATAATGGCATTAAATGCCCACTTCATAATGACATTAATGACCCCTTTATAATGGCATTAAATGTCCACTTCATTTTGGTGTTAAATGCCTCCTCCAAATTGGCATTTGCCCCCTTCATAATGGCATTGAATGCCCTCTAATGCCCTCATAATGACATTTAGGGCCCCTTCATAATGGTATTAAATGCCCTCTAAACGCCCCTTTCATAATGGCAATAATCACCTTCAAATTGGTATTAAAGGCCCCTTCATAATGGCATTGATGACCCCTTCATAACATTAATGTCCCCTCCATAAAGGCATTAAAGCCCCCTTCATAATGGTGTTACATGCCTCCTTCAAATTGGCATTAAATTCCTCCTTCATAATGGAATTAAAAGCCCCCTTCATAATGGCATTGAATGCTCCCTTCATAATGGCATTGATGACCCCTTCATAACATTAATGTCCCCTCCATAAAGGCATTAAAGCCCCCTTCATAATGGTGTTACATGCCTCCTTCAAATTGGCATTAAATTCCTCCTTCATAATGGAATTAAAAGCCCCTTTCATATTGGCATTAAAAGACCCCTTCATAATGGCATTGAATGCCCCCTTCATAATGGCATTAAATGCCCCCTTCATAATGGCATTAAATGCCCCCTTCATAATGGCATTAAATGCCCCCTTCATAATGGCATTACGGACCCCTTCATAATGGTATTAAATGCTCTCTAAAAAAATCATTAAACGCCCCTTTCATAATGGCAATAATCTCCTTCAAATTGGTATTGAAGGCCCTTTCATAACATTAATGCCCACTCCATAATGACATTAAAGCTTCCTCCATAATGGTATCACATGCCTCCTTCAAATTGGCATTAAATCCCCCTTTCATTCTGGCATTAATGACCCCCTTTATGATGGCATTAAATGCTCCTTTCATTATGTCACCCTATAAATGACATTATCATGACTATATAAAGCAAGGTGACCATTGGCCTGCACCAATTCAGCAAAACTGCCGATACATTAGAGCTGCAAGGAGACTTGCGACTCAGCAGCCCCTACTTCAACCCCCCCCCGCTGTCCTGCTGCCTAATATGTACCCATAATTAGCAGAGTCTGTCATGATAAACAAACTGTTGTGCTTTGAGGTTGCTATCTATCACTTACCTTGCTATCTTAAAGTGCATGTCAAGGCAAAGTAAAAAAAAAAAATTCAAGCACATTGCCCATGTTTTATACCCTGTAAGTACAGAAAAATACCTGTTGGATCTTCCGGAAATGGCCTCACTTTCTATGTCCTGTTGTGGGCTGACCTCACACAGCTTCTTTTGTGGACTGAGTGGTGTCAGCCCTGCCCAGCGTATCTTGCTAAGGCTTACTGGGTCTTTGGGTACACTTTGTGTGCAAACCATTTGGTGGATTTGTATCCTTCGTGGCTATTGAGGAATATTATTTAAAAGAAATTGTTTTGTGCCCGGAGCCTGTTTCATAGACGTCTGTATCGGATGAAAAAGAAAGACGGAAAGAAAGAGGGAGTTGGAGCCAAAAGAGGGACATTTGGGAGCTATGCCCTTCCCTGTGCCAAAAACCACCAGGGCCAAGATGCCGCCGCTGAAAATGACAGATCTGTGTTTATCTTGTGAAAGAGGAGGAAGGCGGCACATGCAATCACATACTATGCCCGCCTAATGGGAACATATACAGATTTTCTAGGTTTTCTTTATTGATTTTGCTCAAGAAAAGTGTAAAACGATATTATTATTTTTCTTGACTTTTTATTTAGATTGTGCTGCAGACTGAACCAGAGAAATCCATAGATTACCCCATCCGAGCTAAACAGAACTGCCTGCACCATACTGATAAGCCTCATTAGGTGGCTGCTAAGGGGCCTGGGGGTTGAAGGGGGCCCGTTAGGTTGTTGAGGCAAAATAAACATAGAACATGTGAAAGTTTAACATTGAACTAGAATCCCTTTAAATCACTTGACTTGCGCCGACCCATCAGTGGGTGGAGAAAACATCAGAGGAATATGCTGAACTGTGAGAGATGATGGAGCTATTATCCCATTCCATGTCACTCAGTGTTCCCACCGACTCCTGGGAGGGCTCCTTGAGAAATTCTTTACGGGTCTTCAATGATCCTTCAAGTTCCGCGCAGCGCTCGCGAACCTGGGGGCAAAAACAGAACAATATGATGTTATTTTTCAGCTTATAACCTAAAAGATGCGCTGCACGTGCAGGGCAAAAGTGATAGCATCTCTGCAAAGGGTTTCCCCTGACCACTATACATTCACCGTGCCTGCACTCCCTCACCCATCCTTCCTCCTCCACACCCAGCACTAAAGTTGACTGTGTGGGTGACCCGGTGGAGCAGTGAAGTCCCCTCCTTTGTCATGAGACAGTTGACTGTTAGGCCCAGGCACCTTCACAGGGGAGCAGGTCACATGCTACTCTATACCCATAAATGCCAGTTCACACCAACTGAGCTGCGTTCCAGAGCGGTAGATGCTGGAACGCATTCTAATCGCACACCCTTCGTTCTGGGGTGGGAGGGGGCGTGGCGTTGCATTGAAGTCAATGGCACTGCAGCATGCAGCATTTTTTTGCGTCTCCACTGGACCAGAATGCGGGCATTGTTCTGTGGCAGTGCGATCGGACCAGTCCAGTGCGAACACAAAAAGATCCTGCATGCTGCGGTGCCATTGACTTCAATGCACCGCCACGCCCTCTCTCGCCCCAGAACAAAGGTGGAAGTTTATTAGAGTGCAGCATCTACCGCTCTGGACACCGCAATCAGTGTGAACTGGCCCGAAGTGTCAGTTACTCTCGGAGGAGGAAGAAGCAGCAAGGGAACACAGGTAGGGTGAGTGAAGGGGGGTCGGGGGCTGCCCTTTGCAGAGACAATGTCATTGCAATGGGCATCCTAACTCCTAACAGTCTGACCAGTGAGAATGAAGAGACTGAGGAAATGCTTCCTTCTGCCTGCAGCAGACTGATAACATGAGGTAGCCCAAGTCAAAGTTACTAGATTGGAGCTCAAGGACAGCTTTTTAATTATATATTAGAACTTTTTTTTTAAATGGTACTGTTGCTGTATATTGTGACATGTCAGGAATGTAAGTTACGGAAAGATCCACTTTAAAGAATCAGACTCATTCTATAAAGGGTATTAACAGCTTATCAAAAGTAGACTTTTCCACAAATACTGCAAAATATATTTGACTACATTGTCTGTAGGTTGCATCCCTCACATACGGTATACAGTACTGGATCATACATGGGCTTAAATACAGAACAGGCAGATAAAACTTACTGCATTTATTTGTCGGATGAGTGATGGCCGAACTTCCAGCTCAAGCTGCCAATCACAGCTTAGAATCTGCTGTTGGAACTTTTCCAAGTCTAGCTGCCTCTGAAGTTTCTCCAGCCTCCTCTGGTTCTCCGTGCTAATACTGGTCTGTGCGTTAGATGTTCCTTGTGCATCTTTCTGAATTAACTCCTTTAGTTCATTAATGTCTTGTTGCATAGTCCGAACCTTCTGTTTGGCGTCTCTCATTTGGTGCCCCAGAACCTCGGCCCTTCCAGCTCTCCATAAGAGAAACATCATATGTTCCCTTGTGTCCTTCAGATGGCTCTGAACTTCTTCGTCTGCTGAGTCTTTAAAGGTCCCAAAAAGTTTTCTGCCATTGTTTCCTTCAGTGAGATAGTCAATGCCTAGCTCAGGTCGGGGTTCAGAGGTGGGTGATGGTTTCTTGGATTGAGTTTCATGGAGCAGAATCCAGTTTTGTGCCAGGTTAGCAGTCACTAGACTCTCTTCAAATATATCTGGGATACAATGAAGAAGAGCCATGGAATGTGGAGTTCCATTATAATGTTGGTGCCCTGGACTCCCAGTGCTGAGAAGAAGGGCCCAATTACGACGGTGGTGAAAGAGTTGTCTGGCGGTGCCGGAGATGTTTGGAGGAGAAAGCGGGATCGGTGTTGGTGTGGTCTCATCCTCATCATTGGCATAGAGGTTATCACACAATGGAAAAACAACATGATCGTCAAAAGCATCCTTCATAGTCTGCAGGTAGTCCACATAGGACAGAAGCCAGGATAAGTACTTGCGAAGCTGCACCCCTTGTTCCCCGGTGGTGGAGGCAGATTGGACATACTGCTCTATATGCTTCCAGTTGTGAACTTCTACCTTGTAGTCTTCTGACAGCAGTGCCAGGGCCCTCTGCAACGTCTGCAGGTCAAAGTTCACTCGACACTTCTGAACTTGTTCTTCAAAGACCCTCAGTTCTTCCCGTAAGGATGTGTATAGCTTGTCCATCCTGAAGCCAGAGACAAAAGCTCTATTCTAAGATCATAAGATAGGTTCTTCTCCAGAATGTACTCTGCACCCCTTTCATAAGGTTCTTCTCCAGAATGTACTCTGCACCCCTTTCACAAGGTTCTTCTCCAGAATATACTCTGCACATCTTTTTATTAGGTTCTTCTCCAGAATGTACTCTGCACCTCTTTCATGAGGTTCTTCTCCAGAATGTGCTCTGCACCTCTTTCATGAGGTTCTTCTCCAGAATGTACTCTGCCCCTCTTTCATGAGGTTTTTCTCCAGAATGTACTCTGCACCCCTTTCATGAGGTTCTTCTCCAGAATGTACTCTGCACCCCTTTCATGAGGTTCTTCTCCAGAATGTACTCTGCACCCCTTTCATGAGGTTCTTCTCCAGAATGTACTCTGCACCCCTTTCATGAGGTTCTTCTCCAGAATGTACTCTGCACCCCTTTCATGAGGTTCTTCTCCAGAATGTACTCTGCACCCCTTTCATGAGGTTCTTCTCCAGAATGTACTCTGCACCTCTTTCATGAGGTTCTTCTCCAGAATGTACTCTGCCCCTCTTTCATTCAAGCTTAGGAAAGTTCCATCATAGATTTCAGAGTTGGGTTTTCACCAATGTTCCTGAGCTTTCGAGAGTTTAGTTACCTGCTAATCTCATCAGTCACAATCCTGTGTTGCTCTCTCGCTTGTACTAGCGTCTCTTCCCCTTTGCTGGACTCGTTTGAAAGATTACGTGGAGCTGACGGTCTCCCAGCAACCCCAGGCAGGTTTAGACCTGCACCTGCTGATAAGAATTGTGTTTTAGTTTCTGTCAATGAAAGGCAGTCTCCATTGCTGACTAGGATTCCAGTAAATGACTAAAGGTATAAATATTTAAAGTAGATCTGTCACAGGTATAGATACAGGACAGTGTTGCAGAGCAGAATAGAACAATCCAGAAACTGATTTTTTTTATATCCCTGCTGCCACGAAAAGGTATTCAGCAGCAGAAAATCAGAGCCTTTTATTTGAAGTGCGTCTCCAGCCAAAACGTTTTCGTTTTCTAATATGAAACACTTAGAGCCTCTGTCAGATTTTCTTGTTGTTTTGGTGGCATTGTTGTCACCAGGAGAGGAAGTAGGAAGAAATCTCACCAACAGGTATTTAAAGATAAGTCACCAGCACTCATCAATTCAATCTGCAAATAAAGCTAAAAGAAGAACTATGAGGCGAGTGCTTTTCACTCACCTCATAGTTCTAGCCGACCTGTGACAATGAGACTGTCGCAGGTCGGCTCAGTAGATCGGGAGGTGAGCGAACACATAGCGGCGTTCGCTCACCTCTCGATCCTGTCACGGCTCTCTCCAATAAATCAGTCCAAACAACTATTACCTTTTGTATCATTTGCCCCTCCTACTAGATTGTAAGCTCTCACGAGCAGGGCCCTTCTAACCCTATTGTACTGAAACTGTATTGTATTGTAAATTGTATTGTAACTGTACTGTCTCCTCCATTTTGTAAAGCGCTGTGCAAATTGTTGGCGCTATATAAATCCTGTATAATAATAATAATAATAATTATAATAAATAATAATAACACAGAAAAAAATAGTGTTCCCCCACCCACTCACCCCATGGGGAGGCATGTTGCTGTTAAAAATCCCTTTGAATTTCTTGAGGTAGCCAGGAGCCACACCAGGGTGCAGTGGCACCCCGGTTGAGAAAGACTGTTATAGACATTAAAGTGAGATTGGGGTTGTTCTGGGGGTAATATGTCATTTCTACAACTGGACAGCAGGGGGCAGTGCAGTAATGACAGTTCTGAATAGGGCCATTATACCAATGATCTGAGCTTCCAATATGCATAGTATTGACTTTTCCTTTACTTTGCTTTTTATATATCACGGACAAAAAAATTCTAGAACATTACGTCTTTATGTATTTCTCTTGTCAGAGCCAAATTTTAATATTTTGCTGCTCTAGGCATTCCTAAACAGAGGCGCACTGTACAATCTCTGATTCTTATGTAATTTGACTATATTAATAGACATTAGAATGCACTTTTAGGGGAAGTTTATATTCTGCTGTATATGTAGAACTACTTTTTAACTCTAAACCATAACATAATTCCATTTCCTGATCTATAAAGTGTCTTGTGACTGCTCTTATCACCCCCTGTCCTCCTTCACCCCCACATTTCTCTTACCGAATGTGCCACCAAAGTCCAGAGGTGGACAGAAGAGGGAAATCACATATGGAAAAGACAAGGCCAATCAAGGCCCGGCCTCGGGGGCAGCAGGGAGTAGAGGGGCAGCAGGGGTGTGGAATTCCTATATCCCGATGCCCAGGACATGCAGTTCTGGGCGCTGGGCGGGTAGTTGTTTTCTACATTTAGCCCTGCTTTGGGCAAGCAGAGCTAAATGTACAGCAGGGAAGCAGGGATCCTGTCACAGCTCTCTGCCGTGACAGGGGAGGGGCTGGATTCCCCCCTCCCCGCTCCGATCAGCCAGCACTGACTGGCGGAACGGACAGGGGAGGGGGCCGGTACAGCTGGCTCTGCCTCTAGACAGGCAGAGCCAGCTGTCACTCATGTAGCTGGGCGGATCCCGACATAATTGTCGGGATCCGCTTCAGCTGCGGCGTATCAGTATACCGCGAGTTGTAGCTCGCGGTATACTGAGCTTAGGGTCTGTCCTCCCATTACCCTGAGAACTATGGGGAAAAGCCCTAACCCCATAGTTCTCCTTTAAGCCTACCAATAGAATCCTTGCGAGATGGAAGAAACTGGAAGGTGGTTTAATTGTCCTTCATACCGAAATCAGTTTTGGGTGGACTGACCCCTTTAATCATGTTGGTTGGTGATCTTCTCTGCGTTCGGTTCTGAATACACGGGATGATCACGCAGCAAACAAAAACCACTATTGTGAGAAACTCTAAACAATTACAGTAAAATGCCAAACGTTTTGGTTGCACTTCTCCATTTTTTTAATTATTATTGCAACCCTCAAATTCCCTGATCAGGAATCTCACTTCCCCTACACCAAGCTGGAGTCACGCAGAAGGCTTCACATTGTCTTCTGCACATGCCAGCCTCTTGGGTTTCATTTACTTATGTGGGCCATCCAGGGTCGGAATTTTTCTCTCTGCTGCCCCAAGGCCAGGTTCCTCAATGTGGCCCCTCCCCAAATTCCACACCCCTGCTGCCCCTCTACTCCCTGCTGCCCCAAGGCCGGGCCTTGGTTGGCCTTATGGGAAATCCAGCCCTGGGGCCATCCCTTTGTGGGCCAAGACCTAACCTGTTCTATTCCCGCACCATTCAATTTAAGCAGCCAAACAGACCTCTGTATTGCTGAAGCTCCTGGCTTGCTCTGACTGTCCATGATGGTGTGGGGGGGGGTCACGTAGTCTTTACCAAAGGATCATGTTCAAAGAGAGTCGCCCAATCATGATATGAGGTGCTCCCTCTGCGCCCCATCCAACAATGAAAAAAGCAAGACAAGAAATGTATTGATGCCTTTAAACTTTGGTGTTGGTGAAGAAGTCAAAGAATATGGAGGACAGCAAGGAGAACAAACCTTCAACAAATCAATCCCAACATTTCACTAGAAGCCCAGATGACTGAAGTTGTCTGATTTTGGACATATTATGAGAAAAGAAACTCCAAGATAATTCAGTCGGGAAATCTGAGGAGAAAAAGAAGAGGACGACCAGCAATACATTGGCTGGATACAGTAATAAAAAGATGGAACCTGATGACCCAAAAAGAAGACAGATCATTCTGGAGAAACACTACCCATGTGATTGCCTGGAGACGACGTTGACTTGTTTTACACAGTAAAGTAGTACATTTCTTATAGAGGTCTATACATCGGGCCAGGATGAGGGACAACTGAGGAGAAGAGAGGAAGAAAGGGACTTGGTTCCAGCAGAGGGACAGTCCCTTCATATTAGGAACATTTCTAAACTACGTTCCTGTGCCTACAGCCTCTGCAGTGTGAGATCTCAGGCATTGCTAGTCTCAGGAGATTGGAAGAGAGATTTGGTGATATTACTATTCTGCTGCTCATTGTTCTCTTGGCTGGAGGCTCTGATTTGGGGAAGCAAAGCTCTGCCTCTACCAAGATGGCCCCTTGTACACAGAGGCACAGTGCAGAACAAGACACTTCAGTTCTTTTTAATATAAAAAAATAGTTTATTTGATAATACTACATCACCAGTGCTTCACTCAACCAGGTCAGGACTACATCACCAGCGCCTCACTCAACCAGGCCAGGGCTACATCACCAGTGTTTCACTCAACCAAGCCAATACTACATCCCCAATGTCTCACTCAACCAGGCCAGGACTACATCACCAGTGCCTCAATCAATCTGGCCAGGACTACATCACCAGTGCCTTACTCAACCAGGCCAGGACTACATCACAAGAGTCTCACTCAACCAGGTGAAGGCACATCACTGGTGCATCACTCAACCAGGCCAGGACTACATGACCAGTGCCTCACTCAACCAGGCCAGGGCTACATTACCAGTGCCTCACTCAACCAGGCCAGAACTACATCCCCAGTGCATCACTCAAACAGGCCAGAACTACATCCCCAGTGCCTCACTCAACCAAGCCTGGACTACATCACCAGTACCCCCACTCAACCGAGCTGGGACTACATCACCAGTGTCTCACTCAGCCAGGCCAGGACTACATCACCAGAACCTCACTCAACCAGGCCAGGACTACATCACCAGTGTCTCATTCAACCAGGCCAGGGCTACATTACCCTGTAGCTGTTGCTACTTTAATAATAATAACCTGTGAACTCTATCAAAACGAAAAAACAAAGATGTTTCTTTGATAACAAAACCATTACAGTAACAAAGCTGATACAGGCGGTCTGACATCATCCTACATGACGTGAACAGGCGGCGTGCCATCAGGGGGATACTGCTGTAATATGCTCCTTTTTCCCCTTTATACTGCCATTTAGGGTTTCAGGCTCTCGGCTAATTAACAAACCAACGGGCTGATTTCATGCTAATTAGATTTGTGCAAATTGAGAGCATACTTATTGTGTCTCGTGGAGTCAGACAAACGTGTCTATCAGGGGGGGTGTATCATCACTCCGCCTAAATTAATTTACTTGCCTTCATTGGATTAAATATGATGCAAGGCCACAGATGTCTCCATCTCAAACAAAGACAATCTGCAAATGGGCTGCGGAGACCAGCGAGCCTGTCTGCATATCACACTTATGATCACACACGAGTGATCCCGGATTTGCATATGTCTGCGATGGAGCGGGATTATCTCACTCGAGATTTGTGTTATCTGCCGCTATTGCTGCAATTTTGGATGCGCATATGTCTCTGATTAAATAGGATAATGAACCGAGTACATTGGATTTACATGATCCTACTTAATCGGTGATTTATGCAGATGTCAGTTTACAGCTGAACTTCAGACAGGTATAAAAATAAAATCCCCATTTCATCAGCTCCTTAATAATGAAATCGTTATATTTTTAGATAAAGCGACTAGAAGTACCTGAATGTGTCTTGATGAGGGGTGAGCGGCAAAACTGATTTCCCCCGGCACTTCGCTATCGGTGAAAATGCCCTAAAGCGTAAATTCACAATTCCTCTCGCTTGGAAAAAAAATACTTTTTTTTTTTTAAATTAACCGCTTCAGGACCAAAATGTTCCACCCCCTTCCTGTCCAGACCATTTCTACTTTTCAGTGCTGAGATAGTTGGACTGACAAATATCCGGTCATGCAACACTGTATCCAAATGGGGGGTCACGCCTCCCTCTGACATCTCCTCCTATCTGCTCTGAAGGGGGAGGCTGTTGCGCAAAAACTGCATGGTGGGTAGGGGTGGGAGCTTCAAGAAAAAGTTTGCCCATGGTCCAATCAATATTAAAGACGGCCCTGCTTTTGGAGGTTTTTAATAACCACTAGGTTTTTATAAGGGAAAAAAGATCAACATATTTAAAAATATGGTATTCTTTCTGTTATAAAAAATAAAAATACAAATTCCAGGACAGCATGAAACCCCCCAAAAGTACCTTTAAATTACCTGAATTTGATATGGTTTCAGTCTCTTGCACAGTGAGCAGTGAGGTGACCTAATCAGTGTGCTTCTGCTCTTTCACTGTCCATTCAGCAGGCCTGGGGTAAAGTTAGAACAGCGCTGTGTTGCTCAAAGTGTATCTTCACCTTGTACAAAAATGTTATATAATGCAACTTATGAGATGTATTGGCAGCATTGTTTTCTTTGACACCGGTGATGTAGCCCTGGCCTGGTTAAGTGATATGCTGGTGATGTAGCCCTGGTCTGACTGAGTAAAGCGCTTGTAATGTAGCCCTGGCCTGTTTGAGTGAGGCACTGGTGATGTAGCCCTGGCCTGGTTGAATGAGCCACTGGTGATATAGCCCTGGGATGGTTTGACTGAGGCACTGGTGATGTAGCCGCCCTGGCCTGGTTGAGGAAGGCACTGGTGATGTAGCCCTGGCCTGGTTGAGTAAGGCACTGGTGACGTAGCCCTGGCCTGGTTGAGTGAGATTTTGGTGATGTAGCCCTGACCTGGTTGAATGAAGCACTGGTGATATAGCCCTGGTATGGTTGAGTGAAGCACTGGTGATGTAGTTCGGGCCTAGTTGAGTTAGGCTTTAGTGATGTTGCCTTGGCATAGTTGAATGAGGCACTGGTGATATAGCCCTGGCCTGGTTGAGTGAAGCACTAGTGATGTAGCCCTGGCCTGGTTGAGTGAAGTACTAGTGATGTAGCCCTGGCCTGGTTGAGTGAAGCACTGTTGATATAGCCCTGGTCTGGTTGAGTGAAGCAATGGTGATGTAGCCCTGGTCTGGTTGAGTGAAGCAATGGTGATGTAGCCCTGGTCTGGTTGAGTGAAGCACTGTTGATATAGCCCTGGTCTGGTTGAGTGAAGCAATGGTGATGTAGCCCTGGCCTGGTTGAATAAGCTGCAATATATGACATTTTTGTTTTTAGGTTTAGGTACGTTTTAGGGCTCCCAGTGACCCCCCTTTGCCACCTAGGTTCTGAGCAGGAACATAGTCCATGATATCCAATTACCTTTTTGCTTACTACAATCCATCTGCGCTGTAGTAATTAGCGGGTAACCATTCCGTTAATTGCTGTATAGATCACTTATCATTGAATCTTCCTGAACTCCTGTCTGCAGTTGTTGAGGCCTGTCAGCCAACTCTGCAATAAACGGCAACGTGCCAAATAAGCAAAAAAGAAATAAAAAAAACAAAACAAATGTAAAAGCTTTTAGGAGAAATCTTTGTTCCTGTCGGACATGTTCCTATAAATCTTCAGATAAAGAAAAGCTTCCCAAAGCATTCTCTGCACTTAAACCGAACCACATAGAGAGTCACCTCAGTTCAAGGCTACAGCAAAAGCAGTGGTACAAATCCCATCATGCCTCAGCCTCCGGGGAGTCATGCTTGTGGCTGCCAGAGTCTTGCAAGACCTCATGGGACTTGTAGTGCCACTTTTCGGGCCAAGTCAATTGAAAAAGTGGACTTTTCCCGAAATAGAAGTAGATGACTGGGCCACACGCTGCTGTAATATTGGCAAAGTTGCCAGAACTTGGAGGCAATCTGAGCAGCAATGGCGGCACTCGGGGAGGTGCAGTCTGCACCCGGGTGACCCCACAGAGGGGTGACACCAAAATGACTGACAGTTGTTTTGGTGTGACTCCCTCTGAAAAGTCGGGCACTCGGTCATGGACCGAAAGCCCGACAGTTTCAGGAGAGAGGAGGGAACCCGGCGACATACCTTCTTCCACTGGGTGAAGTCCCCTCCTCTCTCTGCCAGCAGGTATCAATAAGATGGCCGTACATGAATTATGCCGTCACAGTGGGGTGACACCCGTCCTCGGGACGCCCCTGCCGAGCAGTGTATGGCTGGTGTTCTATCGAAAGTTCCAACTCGTCGAGATCTCCAAGGACCTGACTTCCGATTTAGTTAGTCCTTCTCGGGTTTGGCCGAGAAGGACTGGGGCAACTCAGATGAAAAACGTGCTGGATTAGTCTGACCCTACTTCATTATAATACTTTATTGCTGTGTAGTATGTGTGTAGGGAAATGCCGCGGGTGGCGCACGTGCAGTAGAGCCTTCTCGGCCAAACCTCTTACTTCTAACTAAACCGGAAGTCAGGTCGTTGGAGATCTTGACGAGTTAGAGTTTTCAACAGAACACCGGCTTAACTTTTAAGACATTGTCCAGTCATTATTTTGGCATTTTGTCACGGCTCACCTGATGACACCCACGAATACCCAGAACCAAGAATCCACATTGCAGCCCCAAGTGTTGATTCATGGAATTTTTTTGCGATGATAATAATGTATTGCAGGAATCTGACTGATAGAAAAGGAAACCGCATCTAGGTGCCGTGATGAGAGCGGATTCTGTGTCATTCGGGAAACATTTCGGGAGTTGCTGGTTATGGCTCAGCGATGTGTATGGGAACCTCGAACCTTCTATCGATAAATCACAGCAAGGTCCATGCTCTGTGTCTGATTCACGGAGGCACCGCGCTGCCCTTCCTCTCCTAATAGCAGGGAAAGCAGATAAGGTCAGATGAGGGAGACATCATTCAGTACGTGTGACTCTCACAATATGCTGATGTCATAGAACGGGAGATGAGCAGTCAGCAAGAAAGGCGTTTGTCATAGGGGAAGCGCAGGCCAGGAACATAAGGCTAGCAGCTGCTCAGGCGGTTCCTGTACATATGGCCTGTGTGGGTCTGTACGATCCGGGGAAAGTGCTGCACATTTTGTTCTGCCATCTCCATATACAGCCACTACTGCCATAAGAACAAATGGATAATTAAAGTGGACCGAACATCATATATATATTTGTATGTTAAAGCGGACTTTTACCTCCTTTCATTCAAAATCACATCGGCAATCGGCATGCAGCTCTGAAATCATCTTACATTCATTAGTTAGGCCCTATTCACACTGAGCAATTTGTCACGCGGTAATTCCCGCGATATCACGGCTATTTACCACGCGATATCGCTCTCCAATGTATGGCAATGGGGCTCTGTCCGTCGCTGTCGCGGGTCGTGCGTCGCGGGTACTGGTGATGTAGCCCTGCCCTGGATGAGTAAGGCTCTGGTGATGTAGCCCTGGTCTGGATGAGTGAGGCGTTGGTGATGTAGCCCTGGCCTGGATGAGTGAGGCGTTGGTGATGTAGCCCTGGCCTGGATGAGTGAGGCGTTGGTGATGTAGCCCTGGCCTGGATGAGTGAGGCGTTGGTGATGTAGCCCTGGCCTTGGGAGCTAGCTGTCACCGCTAGCTCCGCCCAATTGTTTATGTTTTGTCACATGCAGCGGGTGTTCGTCGCAAGCGGATGGGGCGGCGGTCGGCGTTTTTTAAATTTTATTATTATTTCTATTTTTTTATTGTAGTATTTTTTATTTGGTCGAGTCGTTGTCATCGTCGTGGACAACGCTGGACATCGTGATTGGCCATGGATTACGTCGGTGGATGCATTTTTTGGGGTTTTGTAATAAAACAAATAAAGGAATTGTCAAAAACATGCTTTTTGGTTTTTCTTTTCCAAATAAAGGATTTTTTCAAAAGTCTGGACTTTTTATTTACAATTTTATTTAACCCTTTAGAGAGTGAGGCGTTGGTGATGTAGCCCTGGCCTGGATGAGTGAGGCGTTGGTGATGTAGCCCTGGCCTGGATGAGTGAGGCGTTGGTGATGTAGCCCTGGCCTTGGGAGCTAGCTGTCACCGCTAGCTCCGCCCAATTGTTTATGTTTTGTCACATGCAGCGGGTGTTCGTCGCAAGCGGACGGGGCGGCGGTCGGCGTTTTTTAAATTTTATTATTATTTCTATTTTTTTATTGTAGTATTTTTTATTTGGTCGAGTCGTTGTCATCGTCGTGGACAACGCTGGACATCGTGATTGGCCATGGATTACGTCGGTGGATGCATTTTTTGGGGTTTTGTAATAAAACAAATAAAGGAATTGTCAAAAACATGCTTTTTGGTTTTTCTTTTCCAAATAAAGGATTTTTTCAAAAGTCTGGACTTTTTATTTACAATTTTATTTAACCCTTTAGTGAATGGGTAGGGGTACAAGTACCCCTTACTCATTCACAAGGGTGGGAGGCGGCATCTGGGTGCCCCAGGGCTTGTGGGGAAGAAGAGGCGCTTGTCCCCATCAGCATGGGGAGAAGGTGATTTTCCAGGGGCGACCCTGGAGAGTCTGGTATGACTTTTGGGGGGAACCCCACGCCTTCTAACATTCCTACGAGACCTAAAGGTTCTGGTATTGTTTGGGAGGGGGAACTGCACGCTTTACATAAAATGTTATTTAATTTTCTTTAGAAATGTCAGTTTTGCTGCAGCAGGTTGTATACATCATACAGATCTGAAACCTTACAGACAGATTAAGGGGACCCCCCAGGCACGATATTTGAAGGAATTTTTCATTTTTATTGTTACCCTTTAAGCCATGTAAAAATCACTCCTTTAAAAATTATATTTTTTAAAGGTTTTTTTTTCATTGATTCCTGTCCCCCAGGGCAGTACCCGGACCCTCATACATGTCCCCCAGGGCAGTACCCGGACCCTCATACATGTCCCCCAGGGCAGTACCCGGACCCTCATACATGTCCCCCAGGGCAGTACCCGGACCCTCATACATGTCCCCCAGGGCAGTACCCGGACCCTCATACATGTCCCCCAGGGCAGTACCCGGACCCTCATACATGTCCCCCAGGGCAGTACCCGGACCCTCATACATGTCCCCCAGGGCAGTACCCGGACCCTCATACATGTCCCCCAGGGCAGTACCCGGACCCTCATACATGTCCCCCAGGGCAGTACCCGGACCCTCATACATGTCCCCCAGGGCAGTACCCGGACCCTCATACATGTCCCCCAGGGCAGTACCCGGACCCTCATACATGTCCCCCAGGGCAGTACCCGGACCCTCATACATGTCCCCCAGGGCAGTACCCGGACCCTCATACATGTCCCCCAGGGCAGTACCCGGACCCTCATACATGTCCCCCAGGGCAGTACCCGGACCCTCATACATGTCCCCCAGGGCAGTACCCGGACCCTCATACATGTCCCCCAGGGCAGTACCCGGACCCTCATACATGTCCCCCAGGGCAGTACCCGGACCCTCATACATGTCCCCCAGGGCAGTACCCGGACCCTCATACATGTCCCCCAGGGCAGTACCCGGACCCTCATACATGTCCCCCAGGGCAGTACCCGGACCCTCATACATGTCCCCCAGGGCAGTACCCGGACCCTCATACATGTCCCCCAGGGCAGTACCCGGACCCTCATACATGTCCCCCAGGGCAGTACCCGGACCCTCATACATGTCCCCCAGGGCAGTACCCGGACCCTCATACATGTCCCCCAGGGCAGTACCCGGACCCTCATACATGTCCCCCAGGGCAGTACCCGGACCCTCATACATGTCCCCCAGGGCAGTACCCGGACCCTCATACATGTCCCCCAGGGCAGTACCCGGACCCCCATACACCTTTTTATGGCCAATAACTTGCATATAAGACCTCTTAAAAGCGGACAATTGTTTTTGAAAGTTCGAATTTGAACCGAACTTGGGCCTGTTCTGCCCTTTACTAGTGTCCAATACTAACACAAAGCTGGATAGAGATACAATGTAAATATTTCATCTCTTCCTTTATAGAATTCCCAGTATTTGAACAATGTGGAATTTTTTTTATGCCCCACATCCGATGGGACAGCTCAGGCTGAAAATCCCCGGGAGAAGGGAGTGTGCGGGGTTGTGATTTCCTGTTTAAATTTGATTGAGAAAAATTGATTGCAACACGTTCAGGAATTTCTGCCCTTCTTGCGCCATAGCTCTGCAGAATGGAGTCCGGACTTGTAAGAATGATTGCTTGTATCTATTACTAATGTAACTAAAAATGCTTGTAAACCTCCCAAGCTTCCACAGCAACATCTGCCAATAGGACAGCTCGGGGCTAAAAACTGGTTTAGATTCAATGTACCACATTCAAAATAGTAATAGTCATTGACCCCTGACCTCAACTAAATCCCTGACAATAAGGGGTGTAAATGCAATTACGCCCTGTGAAATCACATATATTTTCTTTCCAGGGCAAATGTGATATCAGGAAAATAATCCATTATGACCACTGGATGGAGATGTGGAGTATAGCAAATGAATACGTCTTTCCTATGCTCATCAGCTCCATCTAGTGGCCATGAAGCAGTATAATAAATACTTCTTTCCTATGTTTATCAGCTCCATCTAGTGGCCATGAAATCATCTTGTCTTGAATTGTATTGTGATTGTAATGTCTTACTTATATTGTAAAGTGCTGCGCAAACTGTTGGCGCTATATAAAAACCTGTATAATAATAATAATAATAATGAAACGGTATCATAATTACTTCTTTCCTATGCTCATCAGCTCCATCTAGTGGCCATGAAGCGGTATAATAAATATTTCCTATGCTCATCAGCTCCATCTAGTGGCCATGAAGCGGTATAATAAATAGTTCTTTCCTATACTCAGCAGCTGCATCTAGTGCCATTAGTGCCATCTAGTGGGCATAGTTTGGTATTTTCCTAATATTACATTTAACCTGAAAAGAAAATATACCAACAATGTTCGTTTTTGCCTCCATTAGCACAGAACAAATGCACATGCCATTTCACAGGGCGAATGGCACAGCCCATTGGTTATAAATACACCCCTAAATATCAGATGAAATTGATACAATCATGGCAGTAAATACTCCACTAGGCCAGCAAGGACATGAAAAGCATGTTAAAAAAAAAACGCCACACAATAAAATGTTTGGTGCTTATGTTTAATGCACAAAGCTGCTGGGACCCCCAGCAATATCCCACACTAGGAGTATCATCACGGTGAGGGTGCTGAATTTACATCTATAGGGATGATGGGGTTTGCATGTCAGTTTGTGGCTTTTGATAACTAACTTTTTTCGGCCTAAAGTTTTGGATCAAAAAACTAAAAAAAAACAACAAATTAAAACAAAATTCACTCATCCGATTAGCCCTCTCCCCCTGACCTAACCTGATAATTCCTTCCCATTCACAGATCTGATGGCTGTGGCTCTGCTCTTTGTATACATCCAGCACCACGGCGGAATTATGTGGATAATTTGGATGCAAATATTTATTTTTAAAATAATATACCAATGGGCTTTGCTGACTCTTTTATTCCTTCTGGAGCCACCGGGGGTGCTATGGCCTACTGGATGGGTTGTGAATGGCGGTGACATTGTATCACTGGGTCACCGCAGTCAGCAGGCAGTAATGGCCATAATAATTATAATAGGGTTAAGTGTTCCCCAAGGAGGGGGAGGAAAGGGAAGAGGTACAGTACAGCGAGCAGATGGAGGGACATTAAAGAGCCAGGAAGAGAGGACAAAGGGGAGTAACAAGAGGGAAGAAAACACATTATAATACAATGGATTCAAACACAGCTCACTGCTGAGAAGAACATGGATAGCACACGCTATGGATGATATGACAAGAACATGAATAGCACATGCTATGGATGGTGTAACAAGAACATGGATAGCACACGCTACGGATGATATAACAAGAACATGGGTAGCACACACCATGGATGATATAACAAGAACACGGGTAACCCACACTATAGGTGATAGAGAAAGATGGATGAGCAGATTTCTTTATTCCTTTTTATTCAATTTGTACCACCACCACCTTGGAGTTTTTTCCCAAAAAGCCCCAAAAAGATTTGGCTTTACATTGATTTAAAGGGGGCCATACACTGCTTGGATTTCGGCCAAGGGTTACTGATTTGAAATTTGGGCTGTGCATGGCCCTGCCGGTGTCCTAGCGAAGGCTCCGACCCATCGAGATCTCCGACTGCTGACGTCACGTCCGGTGACTTGCCAGTTGGAGTTTTACACCACCTGCCAATACTGCGCTTGCGCCAGCCCAACGACTACACTATTCCATGGAATCCTTGTCGAAATCTCTAACTACCGCCACTGCGCCTGCTTATGTGCCGTAGAATTCTACAACCCCACTCGCCACTGCGCCTGTGCAGCTCATCGCATTCTACAACCCCACTTAGTGTGCCTGCGCAGCCAGCCAAGCACAGTGGCAAGTAGGCAATTCAATGCTCCTTGTTGGCCACGCAGGCGCAGTGAGTACAGTTGGAGAACTCGACAGGCTGGATAAAAGGCACGCAGGCGGAGTGCGGGGGATTGAAGGATTGTGACTGCCGTTGTTCTATCGTACTGCTAGGCATTCGGCCAGCGCACGTCCAGTAGCTGTATCTGATCTAGACCTTCTACTGGCAGACATCGGATGTGACATCAGCAGTTGGAGAGCTCGACAAGTTGGAGCTTTCGATAGAACACCAGCACCACCTGGCACCAGGGGCATCCCGAGGCTGGGTGTCACCTGGAGCGGTTACCGGGTGACATCCCGCCGTGACGTCATCGGGCATGCGTGTGACGTCACCGTGTGAGTGCATGATAACGTCATTGTACATGCGCGGCGAGGGGGGTGACACCAAAATAATGGTCAGTCATTTCGGTGCCACTCCTCCATTGGTGTCACCCGGTGCGGGCCGCACCCCCCGCACCCCCCTTGTGATGCCACTGCCTGGCACCACCCTGCTACATTTTTTTGATTGTTCAAAAAAGTCGATAAAGCCGGGTGGAAAATTGTCAGACAGTTAGGGCGGCCAATCAGCTTCATTCAGTGTTTAGCTATTCGGACAGCGGTGGGCACCGACTGTGGGAATACAATAGCCCCGCAGGGGGTATTGGTCTATTCACGCTCTTTATTGTGGATGGAAGAACCTGTTAGATTTCCTGAAGAAAAGAACTCTACAAGTGTATGGCCACCTTTAGTATCTACAGGACAGAAGCAGGTAAGCAAGCATCCACTATGAAGTTTTCTACATATAAAAAAAGGGATTTTTTTAATGGCATTTAAAAAGATCAATTACAAATAATTCCTCTCCGAGGCACATTGGGATTTGACTGGATCATAAATGCGGATAAGTGACCCGCAATCACTGTATCGACTTTCATTTTGTTCCTCTGCGCCCAATGACTAGGAGAGAGCCAGACGGTGTGCGATGTCAGATCCAATCACACTCACAGCCAACGTAATTGACAAGACTAAAGACCAAGCCTGAGCTCACTCTACAGGCTCTGAGGTGGCTAATCATGGCACAACCGGAAAAAGCCGCGCCGCTAAATCAATCAGAAAGACTTTTGATTGCATGACGGCTGCTTAGAAATTCCCAGTTGATGAAGAGAGAAAGATAGAGAGAGAGAGAGAGAGAGAGAGAGAGAGGGGTGATGGGGCAGACAAAGAGGATAGATAGAGGGAGAGAGAGATGATGGGGCAGGCAGAGAGGAGAGAGAGAGGTAGGGAGAGAGAGGTGATGTGGCAATGGAGAGGACGGGCCGTACATGTTTCATGGTGTAATTGGATTCTGCCAGTTGGATGTGTCAGGAGCCCCTCTGGAGGAGAGAATTACTTTATTCAGCTTTCCACAGGCAAAGCAGCCGGACCGGACATCACAAGACCAGCGAGGGGTGCGGACTACACCCCTACCATTCCACCATCACCCTCCACTGAGCTGCAAGGACTTTCATGGCAAGATCACCAGCAATTATTTTAATGAAAGCTGAGGATTTAAAATGACTTTTATAATGAAAGTGTTGAAGTTGAGATTTTAGTGAACGCGCTCACATCTCCATTAAAAGTTATGTAACTGCATAAACAGCTGGGGAAGTGCAGACACAGGGCCGCATTGTTTAGGAAGCCGCTTCCGTATTCATTTTGGCAGCCCGGTGTCATCACTCATGGAGCACAATTAATAATTTAGGATGTGACTTTGTGAGTGATCACATGTTATTCAAACAGGCCTCCAGCATAATGAATTTTAATCTCCAGCTATTGCCGCACTCGGGGCACACAGCAATTTGTCTGATGACCTAAATTGATTTTTATACTCAGCCTGTCAGTTTACAAGAATCCCGCGACTTCGGAAAATGCCGCCGTCGCCGTCCAGAAGCGAGAGGCGACTTTATTAGTCTTTGTAAGCTGATTGATGGGTTGATTTTAGGAACATGTAACAGAATGTGTGTAACAATGTATGACCATAGACTGGCATTGAAGAAGAACACTGCGAAAATCAAAAACTTACCCTTGCAGTGGGTCTACCCCGTCACTGGAAGGGTTAGAAGCTTGTTTTGTCTAGGGCAGGGGTAGGCAACCTTGGCTCTTCAGCTGTGCTGAAACTACAAATCCCATAAGGCATGGCAAGCCACAGGCATGACTCCCAGAGGCAGAAGCATGATGGGATTTGTAGTTTCAGCACAGCTGGAGAGCCAAGGTTGCCTACCCCTGGTCTAGGGGGGACTCACATAAAACAGATCCTCAGCCCTGCTGGCTCCCTCCGGGCTGCTAGACTGCTCCCCACAGCCTCTTCTCCGGTGGGCTAAAGACCTCTGATGTCATCACGTCAGGTCCATTGACTTGCACTGGATGTGAGGACGCCGAGGGTCGTTCCACAGAGGTAACTATCATAGCCGCAGGACCGAGGATCAGGTAAGTGAGGGCAGGTGCACACCTAGGCGACACCGCGCGGCAATCGTGCACGATTCCGAGCGGATTTCCGGGCGGTCACGGAGTTGCCCAGCACAGACGATCGCGCTGTGGGTGCCATTGTTTTCTAATGGCACCCCAGTCGCACCGCGCATCCGAACATGAAATAGCCGCATGCCGTGTATCGCAAAAGAAGGTACATGTACCTTTTTTCTGCGGTTGCCACGCAGATGTCACCCCATTGAAATCAATGGGGCCGCGCGGCAACCGCTGTCTGCATTGTGCAGGACCGCACGATCCCGATTCGCTTAGGTCTGCAGCGTGCCTAATACAGCTTATTTTGAGCCCACTAGACAAGACAAGCAATTAACCCTTGGAGTGCGGGAGGTAGCTCCACTGCAAATGTACATTTTTGATTTTTCCAGACATCCTCATAAACCCTTTCCCTGCCACTGCCGTATGCCGTACAGCGCTGGCAGCGGGCCCCTGCCAACACATTCAGCCACCATTTTACCTGTTTAAAGCCAACTGTCAGCTTTACACAGGAAGCGATTCTGGCGGCAGAAAAGCCGGGTCGCTTCCAGGGGCTAGTACACAGCTGGGGAGATTTCTCTTTGCTTCCTGTCCAATAGCCACAACAGGAAGTGAGAGGAAATCCCTCCAAAGAGTGGGAAATGCCTGGGGGTCGGAACTAGAACTAGTGTCCCCGCTAGGGATGCCATCTGTTCAGGATTCACCCGGACAGTCCGGGTTTTGAATGCTGTGTCCAGGTTTCATGGCAGCAGAAACCCGGACACAAGATGTGAGGCAGACAGGGGCAACCAAAATTAAGATAGGGGGTACTGGCCCCCCACTGAAAATAGTCTCAACTGTGATATTTACATATGAATGGGCGGTGCTATTTACATATGAATAAGCCGCAACTCATTCTCCCAATAAAATGTCGGCGTGTCGCTAGAGTGTTCGGGTTTCGCTGATGCCGAGGGCCCACCCACAGCATCAGGGAGAAGTGGAGAGTGGCGATATCTTCCAGCGAGAACTAGCGAAGAGTGGCAACCCTAGTCCCCGCTGGAGGATTTCGGCATTCTCCTCTTCTCCCTGACGCTGTGGGCGGGCCCTCAGCATCATCATGTAGCATTCATGGAGGAGATCTGAATGTAGTTGAGCGAAAAGGAGCACTAAGAGTCCACAAGGGAATTTTATTGATTTCACAAATGGCCGAAAGATAACATATCAGCCCCTTGCCCTTCTTGTAGAGCAGACTGGGAGTGGGAGGAGCAGCCCTAGGAGCCAATCAGGTGTTCATGCAGTGTGCTGCTGCTCCTTCACTGTCTAATCACAAACTGGGGGCGGGAAGGTGATCAGACTATGTTCCTGATCCCCACTATAGTAGAGTCAGGTCAAAAACATGGCACTGGTCTCTGGCAGTGATGTGTATATCTCAGGACTGGCTAGACAGAAATAATTTCTAGCTTCATTTTTAGCACATTTTTTTTTTCGATTTTAGCTGTTTTTAGCTTTGAAATCGGAAAACAACGTGCTGCAAATCTCATTGAGGTGGAGGGGGGAGGACAGCTGCGCTTATGGACTGGTCCGCGCTTGACTGCTGAATGGGTTAAAAAAAATCTGATCTTTTTTTGTATTGGACACGGGACCATGTTGGTCTAGATGAAGTCATGTGATGTCACGGAACAGACCCGGCAGATGTCATGGGACGTAGGCATGTATATTTATGGTAAAATCTGGCCATTGCAGAGGGGGATGGTCGATAGATAACAAGGGGGGCAGGTGCAGCTGAGACGGGACCACAAGAAGCTTTCAGCTACACTAATTTCATTAGCGGACGCGTTAACCCCTTATTCCCCAAAGCCATTCGCATAATCTCTCCTGCAGCCTGTCCCGCCTCGTTTGCAGCGCGGCACATCGACGTTTTAATAGATCCATGCAGAGAGTATGCCGCGTGCTCCTATAAAGATATACAGATAAGTCCTTGGCGAATTGTAAGCCGCGTAGTTCCTCCGTTATCGATCTGCATTTGTTCATCGCCGTTGTACAGTTTTATTCCCCGGCTGGGCAGAGCTGCTGCTGACCTTGCTGGTAGCGATATATTCTAGAACAATGAAAAGGTTTTCTTGCACAAGGAGAAGTGTTAGATGGCTCAGTGCCTGGAATAATCACCGTCAGTGATTCTAGTGCGCCATTAAAGAGAACCTGTCCTGTGCCCATGCAGGGCTTATAGCGGACCTGGACTCTAAGCCCTGGTTCACACCTAGGAGTTTTTGAGCAATTCGAAAAGCGCTTTTAACTGCCCAACACAAGAAATCCCATGATTTTCAATAGCCCTGGTTCACACGCGAGCAGAAAATCGCCAACGCCTGAAAAGGTACAGGAGCTTCTTTGGGCAGTTAAAAGAGCTTTTTTGCCCCATAGACTTCAGTAGAAACAGAAGCATGCCGCACAATTTCGTGAGTGTTTTTACGCGCGTTCTTGCATTGCCCACAATGGTTTATGAGCTGACAATCAAAACGCGTGTCTTCATGTACATGCATTAAAATGCGCATACAAATGTGCACAACGCGCAAATAACTGCATGCAAAAACGGTGCCACCTAGGTGTGAACCCAGCCTAAAAGGAAGATTTACAATCTTGTAGGAAAAGTTTAAAATTGTTAATTGGGACTAAGCAGTGCCATAAAAATGCGCCTTTTGTCTGGAAAAGCAAAACAAATGGCAAACGCACTCATCAATTTGTTACCAGCTTTACAGCAAGGTGCACATGGAAGGGCTTTATACAATACAGCAAAAAGTTTCCCAGCACACTCAACAGCCAGTGTGCAAAAAAAACTTGTCTCACCGCTAAGGTTAAAAACAGAGGTTTGGATACACGTCTTCTGCAGAAAATGTGAAAGGCGCACAGCCGCGCCAAGGCACCTCCATATAGTGCGGTCCTAACTCTAAACTATGAGAGTCTCCATCTTGGAGCACATGTAGCACATTGTGTGGAATACCGCCCAAAAAATCAGCGCACTTCCTGATATGTGAGGGTACCTAGGCACTCCTGTGCCTTGAGCCTGATAGCTCTTTATCTGCAGCATGAGCAGGGCCGGGCCAAGGGGTAGGCAGGAGAGGCGGCCACCATGGTCGCTTCAGCAGCAGGGGTGCAAAAAGGGCAAGACCTTCAACCTATGCTGCTAAAGTAGTTTACATCACATGGAGGGGAGGGATGCACACTTTGAACTTTCGTGCTAAAGGACCTTGTGTGAGATCTCATCCACTGCTGCATCTAAGTCTAGTTGCTGGAGGCTCTGACATGAGGAAGCAGAGCCCTGCCTCTACCAAGATGGTCGTCTACAGGAACAAGGCATGGTAAAGCTGGTAATGGGGGAAACATCAGCTGCAGGGTGACCACAGGCAATAATAATGACAAGTTCATTGTCTGCTGGCCTTCTTTTTTTTTTTTTTGACACAACATCCGGAGTTCATTTCGTCTTTATTCAACTACCCCAGCAACACACGCTTACCTTCCTTTCCATTCAGATCAGGAGTGAAGAAACCCTTACTTAACCCGGTACTTCTAATATGGGGGTACCGACATCAGCTTTATCACATAGGACTGGAGAGGAAGTTCTTAACTCTATTTAAAGCCCATTTCCACCTTTGCAGAGGTATTTAAAAAAAATATTTTAAATCAATGTACACCGAGTGCATATGAAGTAGGCATATGCAGTTGATGTATACGGACACAGAAACTAGCATTCCTCTTCCTTTTTAAGCATGGAAATTTCTGCCTCTGTGCTGTGCAAGAAATGTGTGTATATCTTCCCCCCCCCCCCCCCCCCCCTGGACAGTGTATTGTGTGTAAAGGCAGAGCTGGTGTTTACTGATCATGTTACAATGAGTGATGGGGAGGGGGGCAGATGATTACAGTATGACACCCTAGTGTCAGACTGAATTTCCACTGTAGAAAATTTAGAATTTTTAGGCTTCAGGCCTAATAAAACCTTCATTAAAAAAAATGAAGAAAGCCTGCAATGTGGGTGAGGAAAACGTGCACATGTGTACATCATCAGTTCACCTCTACCCAGATAGCAAGGATAACTTGCCACAAACTTGTTCCAGGGTTAAATTGTAATTCTTTCTAACTTGCTGCACACATTCCTGGCAAGTTGTAGACTCGCAGAACACTCGCAGCACACGTTCTAGGTGACACTTTTTGAATTTGTAGCAAATTTGCTCAGCAAGTCTACAGCAAGAGTCCTGCAGGTCTTATGCTGGGCACACACCTAAAGGTGCCCATACACTGCACAATTCTCGTACGAGAATCGTGCAGTGTGAATGAAGAAGTGCAATCGTTTCTACTGTACGGTCGCACATCTTTTGTCTAAGGAGCACGCTAGAAAACTAGCCGAAAATCTTACGATTTTCGGCTGGTTTGAACGGTGCTCGGGAGACAAATGCCGAACGGGCCGGTGTGCGCACGCGCACAATGCCCGTTCAGCATTGCGGTCATTGGAAGCCCGCCCCTTAGGGGGGCGGGCTTGTGATGATCGCAAGTACGATCTGCCTGTCCAAGATGGGCAGATCGTACGTTTTTTTAATTACTGTATGGCCACCTTTACAACCATCGCAAGACTTTTGTCTTGCAATGGTTGTAAGGTACTTAAAAAAACGTACGATCTGCCTATCTTGGACAGGCAGATCGTACTTGTGATGATCGCAAGCCGCGTCCCCCTGAGGGGCGGGCTTCCGATGACCGCAATGCCAACCGGACAGCGTGCGTGTGCGCTTGCGGCTTTTATCGTACGATCATGCTACACACACCGCTGCACATCGTACGATGCTCTGCGGGTTTTCGAACATGTTCGTAAGTTAAAAGTCGTGCGACCTTACAGTAGCAGAGGTCGCACGGCTTCCACACACCTTACGATAATCGTACGATCGCGGGATTTCCCGCGATTATCGAACGATTATCGCAAGGTGTGTGGGGACCTTTAGCAAGAGCTCTGCAAGTGTTCAGCACTTTTGCAAAGCACGTTAATCTGGAGACTTGCTATAATTGTGCAACAAAATTGTGAAGCTTGGCAAGTCTGCAATAGTTTAGCAAGTCATTTTCAAACTTGCAGCTCAATTGCTTGCTATCTGGATGCATTACCACAAAATATGCAAATCACTTACAAAGGCGGAAACGGAATTTGGGAAGGATTAGGGGTAGTGGTAAAAGCAGTTAGCTAAATCAGTTGCTTTGTACTCGACATGTACCCTGTCATTAACCGAAAAAATGCAACAGAAAAAGATCCAGTTCCCTCTCCTGCATGGCAGGAATGTGTTTTGTGGCAGAGCTGTATAAATCTCAGGACTGGGTGGACAGAGATACAAATCCTTTGGCAAGTATAACAGCTCCTGTATTATTATACCGGATTTATAGCAGACCAGTTAACCCTTACAGTGCGGGGGGTAGCCCCATTACAAGGGTTACATTTTTTAATAACCGGAGTTCTTCTTTAACCACTTGCCGTCCATGGCCGTTTCTGAACGGCCGGACGAGAGCCTTACAGGAGCGGGAGGGTGTCTTAAGATGTCCTGCCCCTCCCCCCGCTCGTGTGCGGCACTCTTTGATCCTCTCTCCTGTCCCCGAATGCAGGAAGTTATGTATATTACATCACTTCCGCATTCCTCTGTCACTCTCCAGCTACAGAAGCTGATGAAGCAGATCTCAAGGTGACATTAGGGGTCTTGGAGACCACTGATGTCTCCATAAAGTGGACCTGTTATGTAAATTGGCTATCACATAGGGGGCTTCTTAGACCCCCCCATGTGATAGCAATAAAATTAAGTGTAAAAAAAAAAGTATTAAAAAAATTAAAGCATTAAAAAATAGTCACAAATAAAAAAAAGTAAAATAACACAAACATTTTTTAAACCCCCCCCCCCCACACATGCAAACATGTGTCGGGTGCGCATATGTGCGAAAACGACGATTGCGCCCGTTACGCCGCACATGTTACATATCACCGCGAAAGTCGGAATGAGAACAACAATTCTAGGCCCATCAATCACTGATAACACTAAACTGATGAACAGTAAAAGCTTTTAAAGCATCGCCTATGGTCAATTTTAGGCATGGTCGTTTTCTGCGATTTCGCGGGCACGCGCAATTTTAAAGCTTGTCATGTTTGGTGTCTATTTACCCGACATGACCCCGTGTTTTATATTTTACCAAACAATTGGGGTGATTATAAATATTTCATAACATTTCATAGGGAAACAGTTTTTTTTTTGCTATATAGTAAAAAATAAATTAAACCCCAGTGGTAATTAAATACCACCAAAAGAAAGCTCTATCTGTCCTCAAAAATTGGTATAAATATAATTTCAGTACAGCGTTGCATGACGGAATAAACGTCAGTCAAAATACCACAGCGCTGAATACTGAAAAATGGCCGCGACAGGAAGGGAGTTTCACACGGCGGTCATCAAGTGGTTAAGCTGCAGCTAGAAGGTGATTTCTATCAGCTGCATTGCTGCTGCTGGTAAAATTGATGGGAGTAGCGATTGCGATTGGTCACTAAACAGATACAATATAACATAACAGGAAATAATTGTTACTTATGATGTAATCCGCACAAGTAGCATCTAGCAGTGATTACACAGAGGTCCAATTGATTTGCAATCCATGATACCCGTGCAGCTCACACAACAGGGAGTCATTTGTTCCATCCGTTTAGCGATCGATCGCCACTCTGAACAATTAGCTGAACGTGATTTTAGAAGTGTGATTCAGCTGATGAAAATCGCCCGTGTGGCTCACCTTTAGGCACATTTCCCAAACAATCCCCAATGCATTCCAGCATGCTCTGCGGATTACAAGCCTTTTGCATGTCGCACCTTAGGACTGTGTGCGGCTGAACTGCAAAAACACAGGACAGAATGAGCGCCACGGCTCATCCAAACACTGTGCATGTGGAGTGTGCTCTCTCCCCTCTAACGGTGGCGGTGGCTGCCGTTTGTTCAAACACTACACATGCGCAGTGCGCTGCCTTCTCTTCTCCGATCAGCCATTTCGTGCCACCAAGGAGAAGAGCCCATTCACACCAGGGCGGTTTGCGGATCAAGGGAGGTTTTGGGAGTTTTTAATTGCACGGTTCCATTGAAAGTTGCATGGAATCTGCACTGATCAGCGCGACAAAAGCCTGCACGCGCTGAGCCGTGCAGTCGCATGAACTGTCCCCATAGCAATGTATGGGATCGTTCATGTCGGCGGATCCGCGCAGCCAAATCCGCATGGTTGAACTGCCCTGATGTGAATGGGGCCGAGCAGTGCACTGAGCATGCGCTGTCACTGTCTGGGGGGAGAGAGCACACTGTGTATGCGCAGTGTTAACACAAGCCCCGGCACTCACACCTTCTGTCTTGGAGAGGATACAGGCTCTTCACCCACCAAAGAGGTTTTGCGGTCCTAAGGTAGGACCTGTGTAAAGAGCGGGACAGTGGTTTGTAAATGCATGGGAACGTTTTGGGGAAATGTGCCTAAGGGCCGGTTCACACCACAAAGAGTGCGTTCCCGAGCGTTCAGCCTCTGGAACGCACTGGAACGCAATCTGGCTAGCTCCCTGCGTTCAGGGGCGGGGGCCGTGCATTGAAGTCAATGGTACCACAGCCACGCTCCCCAGCCCGCAGTGTGATCGCCCGCACCTGAACTCGTGGCACATTGCTGCCTGTGTTCCGGTCCACTGCGATCTGCAAATATGCTGCATGCACTATTTTTGCAGGTCACACTGGACCGGAACGCAGGCACTAATGTGCCACGCGTTCGGATGCGGGCAATCGCACTGGGGTCAGGGGACGTAGCTGCGATGCCTTTGACTTCAAGGCACCGACATGCCCCCTCCTGCCTCTGAACGCAGGGAGCCGGCCGGGTTGCCTTCTAGTGCATTCCAGAGGTCGAACGCTTTGGAACGCACTCTTTGTGGTGTGAACCGGCCCTTAAGGTGAACTAGACCTTTAACCTGGGTAAACACGGTTAGAATTTCGAATGAATGTTCATATGAAAGATCTCATCAGAACATTCAATAATCGGAGACCTGACGAATGTCATTCGGAATTTCGTTAACATTCGATAATGCCATCAGAGACTTGACAAATGTCAGTTCAAATTTCCTTCTATTTTAACCTTTAATTTTGGAATTAATGGAGCTTCCTGAATGAAAAACCACATTCACTGTTAGATTTTCATTCTTTTAAAGGAAATTTTCCATCCCCCACCTTCCATTTTTTGAAGGCGATTTCATGCCATTAACTATTAGGAAATCTAACGACCGTTTGCAAAATGACAGTTTTTCACAAAATTCTTTGCTTTACATGAGTATAAATTATACAGTTCCCGCACACATTAATTGCAGAGGTCAGTGTTCTAATCCCACGGATAATTACAGGGCACAGGTATTTACCTTTAAGGTAATTGTCCATTGTGTACCTGGCTGGAGAATAACAAACTGCACAGCAGGCGTGACCTCCTGTAATCCACATCCTGCCTAATAGGTCTGGATGCTGAAGAAGAACACCGCAGAGACAAATCCTTAAAGGCATAGTCCACCTTTAAAAAAAAAATAAATAAATGCGACAACGTAGATAAAAGAAAAAATTGTATCTATTCATTTTTTTTGCATTCAAGCCTGCAGAGCATTGCAACTGTGATCAGTGGATTGAGGGAGCAGTGCACAGGCACCTGCAGAATATTGCCCCAGACCCGAGTTGGTAGCGAGGTATGGACCTACCATTATGGAGCTGGAAGAAGTAATCAATGGGCTAAAAGTGTGGTGACAAGTCCCATCTGCCACAGAGGCAGTGAATGAATCGCTGAGTGGATGACATGGCTGTGTGGGTGCAGCATCTGTAAAACAGAATGCTGCAAGAAGAACGCACAATTCAGGTGAAGTGTGTGTGTAAGGGGGGGGGGGGGGGGGGCGATGGGGGGGGAAAAAAAAGGGGGGGGGGGGGGGGGCAGATTGGGGTTGGTTGGTTGGGGTATGTGACCATGTTACATGTAACACTCCAAATATGGGTGCAACAAGACACATAGTAACAAAGGTGGACTATGTCTTTAAATGACCAGCAAATTTGTGTATGACGCAGTGCTTGCTGCACTCAAGTGTTACTTTTATGAGTGTGAGTCAGTTCCTGGGAGCTGAAGACTCCATTCATACTGTATGTGCACCTATTATCATTCTCTCCATACTTCTGTCTGTAGATCCTAGCTGATCTCACACACACTACCTGCAAGAGACATTTAAAGCATATCTAAACCAAAAAACGTAATACATTGCAGTAATTGAAAGAGGTGTATGCTTTTGTTTTTGTTTTTATGTTTTTTTCCCCTTTAATTCATCCAGTTGTTGATGTGATAGAGGATGATAAAGGCCATTGGAGGTGCTATGCCATTGCTCCGGGAGTCTTCCCAACTGGAAACTGTCCCTGTGATCCAAGCAGGGATGACCCTTCATATCCTCTTTCCACTTAGAGTGAGAATTGTGCTAAGTCCGGACACTCATTCGTCTAGTGCAAATGTAGAGTCCCTGGAGTATCCCTAGCTATATTTAGTGTGTTTTGTAAGCTTTGTTTATATTCTCTGTGCTCAGTGGGTTTCTCCTAAGCTCGGGACATTGATTGCTTTTGCCAGGTGGTGTTTAGTTGTCTCCAGTAGTCAGTGTGAGAAGTAACAATGTGTTGGGTGATGAATATTCGCCCGTCTCAGCCAAACACTAAGAGGTATGTTCCAGTGATGTGAGCTGATGGACAAGGATAAATATTCAGGGCAGACTTATTTATTTATTACAGGTATTTATAGAGCGCCGACAATTTTACGCAGCACTTTCCATAGTTCCACAATCACATCAGTCCCTACCCTCAAGGAGCTTACAATCTAAGGTCCCTATCTCACATGCATACATAGAGGGCCAAATTGGAGAGGAGCCAATTAACCTCGCAGTATGTCTTTGGAGTGTATAGAAGGGTCCTTCCCGCAAGCTTTTGCCTAGAGAGGAAGTTAGTGTGTAGCAGGGTCTATGCCTTCCCTCATGGGCTATGGCATGGTGAGGATGACACTGTGTGAGGTCTTACTCTTCTGGAGTCTGGTCCCAGCCAGGGATCTGTGCCAAGGCCCTAAGCTGGCTTGTACTAGAACCTAAAGGAACAGAGAGGTGGCTACCCATAGGGGGCATCTCAAGAAAAGGTGCATTGTGGTTACCCATAGGGAGCATCTCAAGAAAAGGTACAAATAGGTGGCTTCCCATAGGGATCATCTCACAAAAAGGGACATAGATGTGTCTTCCTAGAGGCAGCATATCAAGAAAAGGGACAGAGTGGTGGCTTCTTATAGGGAGCATATCAAGAAAAGGGACAGAGAGGTGGCTTCTTATAGGGAGCATCTCAAGAAAAGGGACAGAGAGGTGGCTTCTTATAGGGAGCATCTCAAGAAAAGGGACAGAGAGGTGGCTTCTTATAGGGAGCATCTCAAGAAAAGGGACAGAGAGGTGGCTTCTTATAGGGAGCATCTCAACAAAAGGGACAGAGAGGTGGTTTCCTATAGGAAGCATCTCAAGAAAAGGGACAGAGAGGTGGCTTCCCATAGGGATCATCTAAAGAAAAGGAACAGAGAGGTGGCTACCCAGACAGAACATCTTATTAAAAGGTACAAAGAGGTGGCTACCCAAAGAAGTGGTTTTTCTTGAGATGTTCTTTAAAAAAGAACGACTGGTCCCCAACTGTTTGTTTTTCTAACCCACAATAAGTCAAGGATCCCTCGAGATGTAAAATGCTGGTCTTCCAAACCAATTGGGTAAAAACACATTGAACAGAGGTAGGGGGTGCTATGTGAGTTATTAAATAAGCTTCGGGGTTCTACTTACAGCTCCACGTGGAACTTTTGCAAGATGAATTCAGTCAGAATGACACTTTTAAGGTTTATGCAAATACATTTTATGCAGAACTGACTCCAGCGGCGATGTTTTCACCTTTATTAAAATGAGGATGTTCTTAGAAACATTTATGTACTGATATCCTGTATATGGTGGATCAGTACTTATCCATATTTGGCTCGGCAATGCCGAGTTCAGTTCTTACCAAAGTTCTGATCTGCTCAGATTTTCTGTCATCCTCCTTTTTCTGAAAGATTTTGGCAGTTTCCTCCCAAAAATGTTTCTCTGCGTTTAATCTTCTTCCAGTTGGTTTGGCCTTAGAATATATCTCTGGAGGCTGCGGTGGGGACCGGATTAGAGTGTAAGCTCAGTTTACAGAATGGTTGATGGAGCTGTGGAATATATTGAGAACTTATACAGTAAATAAAAAAAAGAGATAAAAATGTATAAAAAAACCAAAAAATTTGCATGCTTTGTTGTAGATATTTGGGAAGTCACGTGACCATTTTGCAAACAACACTACTGACAACACTTGCTTACTCTGTGTTTCCGTCTACTCTTTCCAAATATTTTTTTTCTATCAGTGCAATATTTGTATTAAAAAATAAACAAGTAACAAACTTTTGGTACAAACAATACTTAAAATGACATTACAAATATGTAAACTAAACGTGAGATTGTAGTCCATCCCGGGAGCGAGCTTGGAGCGGCAACTACTTTACAACACACACAGGGACCTTGGGGAACAAAAGTAGCCCCCCTCCAGAAGGAAGGACAGTGTCAGCACCAATTCAGAGATGATTGGAGGATCTACAGCCGAGTGATACACAAATAAGAGACATTGTTGGTAATAGTTAAGGGATTTTAATGTATTTTTAAGATTTAACTCCTGAGTTTAGCGTCACTGTAAATCTGAACTTTAGGCAAATATCTAAATACACAGATAAAATACATAAGTAGGAGCTGTTTTATATGCCAAAGGTGACCTATCCTTTCACTAACTTGTGTTTGGACAGTGGAGGATCAGAAACAGGCTTTTGAGGTCATGTCTCTCTCCTTCTGGCACCCTCACCCAATCCGGTGTACCGCCAACACCCCCCCACCCCCTCCGCTCCCGTCATGCTCCGATAACCCAAACCCTTAGCCCCGTCATCCCCACCTCAGGTGGCAAGGGGGCTGGGGACACCCCTGCATGTGACACCAATAGCCGTACATGTGACACCAATAGCCGTGCATGTGACACCAATGGCCGTACATGTAACCATTTTTAGGCAATTTCAACTAGCTTTTGAAAGATCATTTATGATTTAACATGTTAATGTAATTTCAGCGATCGGGTTTACATCTACTTTAAAAGAAACAATAAAGGAATCCTTACTCAATGATAAAATAGCATCTGGTACAAGTAAGGCTAGGTTCACACCTAGGGGATTTATCGCGTGTTTTGAATCGTGTGATATCGCACAAAACACAGATTCGCATTGAAGTCAATGGAGTCTGTTCACACCTTTGCGGTTTGTCGTGCGGACGAAATCACCCGTCGCGCAAAAAGGTACAGGCGCTATTTTTGGGCGGTTGTTGCACGGTTTGGATATCATAGACATCTCTATGCATTGAAAACGATGTGACAACCACGCGGTTTTCAATGAACAGTTGCGCAAAAACGCACGAAAGCCGCTCACCAGCTCAGTCGCCTAGGTGTGAACCTAGCCTAAATAAGTAAAATATTAATAGGGGAAGCAATGTGATGGCTGGGGACAGTAGAGTGTAAGCTCCTCAGGTCAGAGAGTGATGTGACTGATTCAGTGTACAGCACAGAATAAAAAAACATCAATGAAGGAAATAAAATGCTTTTATTAATTCTTGACATTACATAACAAACATGTCCGACTGCTGCCAGACGTGTGTGATTGGCCTACCAAATTTTCAGCAAGATTTGTTATCAATCAGCCTGATTGATCTGGACAGCGAGAGATAAAAGAGTTAATAACCTGCCCCTCCTGCTGCTGTCCTGTCTGGCCCCCATGTTGCCTATTAGGGTGATGGATGTGTTAGCAGCAGGTCTGGGCTCTGGAGCAACAGGCACATCTGCTTTTTCCCAGCACAGCCCCAGAGTCGGGGAGGCCAGATCAGAGGTGGCCATGAGGCAGATTACACTAATCCCTTTTCTCATTCTCACCTGCAA